>NC_074719.1:42479848-42724848 GCF_947242115.1 Biomphalaria glabrata
TCTATGCGTGAATGTGTGAATTCAAATTTAAAACGATGAATTTCAGGTTCCAGAAAGACTTCTACTTAATAAATTGGCGCAGGGAGCTTTAAGATTGAGACTCCCTGTTTTTTCACCAGTGTCAACTCTTTTCAATAGAGATTCTCAAAACATGGACACTTCCCTAAACACCAATGAAAAACGATTATGGCAAGGCAAAGATGACAATGAAAAACGTTTATGGCAAGGCAAAGATGACAATGAAAAACGATTGTGGCAAGGCAAAGATGACAATGAAAAACGATTATGGCAAGGCAAAGATGACAATGAAAAACGATTATGGCAAGGCAAAGATGACAATGAAAAACGATTATGGCAAGGCAGAGATGACAATGAAAAACGATTATGGCAAGGCAAAGATGACAATGAAAAACGATTATGGCAAGGCAAAGATGACAATGAAAAACGATTGTGGCAAGGCAAAGATGACAATGAAAAACGATTATGGCAAGGCAAAGATGACAATGAAAAACGATTATGGCAAGGCAGAGATGACAATGAAAAACGATTATGGCAAGGCAAAGATGACAATGAAAAACGATTATGGCAAGGCAAAGATGACAATGAAAAACGATTTTGGCAAGGCAAAGATGACAATGAAAAACGATTATGGCAAGGCAAAGATGACAATGAAAAACGATTATGGCAAGGCAGAGATGACAATGAAAAACGATTATGGCAAGGCAAAGATGACAATGAAAAACGATTATGGCAAGGCAAAGATGACAATGAAAAACGATAATGGACAGCTGTAAGAGATACCAATTTTTAATTTTTAAAATAAAACACAGTTTTATTTAGTTTGATCTTATAACTACAAATATAATAAATTCATGATTACAAATTATTTTTTTTTTGTTTTAAATTTATTAGAATATAAAGTCTCTTAAGTCCCCAAACAGTCAAATTACAGATAAGTCGTGTCGTTCTACACTACAACGTTAGTGTATTATTAGCTTGGAAAAAATTCTTTGCACTTTGCAGTGTAACTTCTCAAAAGGTTACGTTCAGACATTTAATATTGCAATTAGTATATACATAATGCTTTTAGTACGAAACATGCAAAAGCTCTACGTTATAGGATAAAACATGTACATTGTAGCAAAATAAAATGGCGCGTTTTTTTTTCCTTAGAGACTTAAAAACATTAAGTTAGTATTCTAAAGAAGCGTTTCTGTGGTTCATTGCTGTTACGCTGTTCACCTTTCAGCTCTCTAATAAAAAAAGATTGCCTTTGGCATAAGTTTGTCTTCATACAGGATACGTGCCCTGTCCCAGGTGGCTGTCGGACTATAAAAAGGTTATGCCGGCATTTGCAAGAACATCGTTGTAAGTGGTGCAGTTTTGCCATGTATGTCCACGTTTGGAAAAAGTCTTAGTTGCTTTCTGTAAGATATCCTTGCATAAAATCCATATTGAGAGGTTGAGAAAACCACCGCTTGGTAGATACTGATTTTTGTAGACAGTGCATTATTTCACCACACTCTCACTTGGAGGCGTCCAAAAGCACTATTGTCCATGATCAGGTATCATCAACCTCCATTAAAAGCAATGCGTCATTTTATACTATAGTTCCAGATTTGTATAAAAATAAAAAATTAAACAAGGTTACAAAGATAGTTGGTGTGGAGACTTACAATCGGCCCCCCAAAGTGGTTCAATCAGGCAGGTAAAATGTCTCTTTCAATATTTCTATAAAGAATATTAGAAAGTATTGACTAAAAAAAATAATATTTACAACCACAAATCTATTCTAATCGAAAATGTTGCCCAAAATATTGTATTGTTATACCAACTAACCACAAGATACCTCAGAATACAACAATTTATTAATTTTATAATTATTTGGTTAGTGTTATATGGTACTTATTGAGATGTTTGTATGACACAACTTACTTAACTTAGCATTACAAATGTAAAAAAAAATAATTTTTGACAAATATCAAAAACCGTTTGCATAAATGTTTTAAAAATATGGCTCGTGGTACGATCTCCTACTAAAGAGTCTCGAGTGTTTGTTACTATTAATAGTGAATAGTTGTAAAAGTGGTGTATTTTTACTAAAAAAACTGCTTGCATAAGTGATTTAAAAAATTAGATTTTTTGCTTTTAGAAAAGAAAAAAGTAGTCGTTGGATCAGAACTTTGAATGGACTAAAATATCATGATGTCGGATTTTCACTATCTTTTCTAGTTTAAAAGATCTAAACCAGACGTGCGGACAGACGGACAGACATTTCACACAAAAACTAATAGCGTTTTTTGTTTTTCCTTTCTGGGACCGCTAAAAATCAACACATAAATACTTACATGTTAAAATTTCGTTTCGTAGTATAGCTAATGAACAGCTGGAAAAAATATTAGTCTCATGACGTTTTATTCACCTATTGTATTAACTTTATCATAGCACCATTTTTTATTAACTGATAAAAGGCTTTATCGCGTGGCAAAGCCATTCTGAGGGAATGATTTTTAACAACAGAAAAGTGGAATCGTTGGTCTGTTTAGTCATGCGTCTTTAACGCTTGGTAACATTTTGCAGTTCTATTAAGCAAAACGTTACACAAAAGGGTTATACACAAATAAAAATAGAACTGCCCCTGATAAAAGATTAAAACACTGTTGCATGTATAGGTTGAGTAATACTATTTTGTCACCAGAAAGTTGCAACCGATGTTATTTCGATTATCCGGTTTCAATTCTTTGGTCACATTTTGCATTTGTAGCAACCGAAAATATAATAACGGCTACTTTATGTTGTTCACATATAGATTTATTCTTAATTAAATCTTATAGTCATCTATCCAAGATGGACTTTGCGATAGCTAGTGTATGTTCATATGCAAATGACAAACACATCAAATAACTGACTAAAGAAAAAAAAAGAAAAGAGGACCTGAATACTGTTGGGAAATATTAATTTCAAAACCAGGGGCGGACTGGCTATATGGGCATTCGGGCAAATGCCGGGTGGGCCAGTACCCTAAAGGGCCGGTAGGGCCAGAAAAAGGGCGGCACGGATGCCACTATGACTTTTATAAAAGTGAACCCCAGAGCGTCGTGAAAAAAATCTTTTTACAAAATCTACAGTGTAATACTAAATACTCCAATACTAAATTTCACATTTCACATATATGACGGAATATCTTCCATCTGTAGACAGTGTTACTAGCAGGCTTCATCCTAGACACTTAGAGTTTAAAAGGCAACATTAGGCCTATATTTCTTATAAAGATATAGAGCATATGTAGGCTACAGTTATCGATACATTATCAACTTAACATAATGATTTTAAGGACAGGTAGACCTAGAATTGGATGCCCAACTTCATATACAATTTGTGGGCCGGATTGTATAGAAGTGCCTGGGCCGATTTTGACACCCTGTCCTCCCCTGTTCAAAACCTTAGGATTTCCAAAGATACTAAAATTTCATGCAGTTACCTTCGATAGGGTTAAATAGAGAATCGGCGCCGAATGCGCCATTATCCCAATGATCGTTGGAAATGCTTTTCTCCAACGAACATGCCAGGACCGGGAGCTCTTTACCCCAAGTCCTGTCTGAAGACATCAGCAGCTTTACCTCATTATCAAAATGGTTCTTTATTTATCAACACGTGAATATTGCGTGATTGTCATAGTCATGAACTTTGGTGTCAGAAGCATGGGCTCCGAACCTCTTAGTTTTTAGAGGTAATACACGTAATGCATAAAGCAAACAAATAACAAGGTAACAAAGAGAGTTTGTGTTTCCACACAAACTCAAAATCGGCCCCCGAAGTGGTCCACCCAGGCAGGTAAAAAGGCAGGTTTCAATATTTTCAGAACATCCGAATGAAATTCTATCAAAGACAAATGACAGAGAAGAATGGAGAAGATAGATAGATCGTGTGTGGTGCCCGAACGGTCCAGCAGGCCAAAGGATAGGTGAATGTAAATGTAAGTTAGAAGTGAACCTGGCCTAGCTGATGTCTTATAATGAATATTTAATTTATGTAATTGGTTTGTAAAGGGTCAATCTCGAATTCCAATCCTCAAGAAAAAAAAAACATTTCCGTAAAAAGCACAAATTTCCTTTAGTTAAATGTCCCATTCCCATTGTGTAGCGCTGCAGTTCACGCAATAAGATGAAAATCTACTTATTAATTGCTCTTATAGATTGGGAGTCGAACACTTAGTCAGTTTGTAACAGAGCGTTCTCATGGGGTTTGCGGGACATGTTCTACGTCAAAATGAATAACGCACACCAAGAGTTGCGATAACATGAAAGTCAATACGAGGAAAGCGCAAACAGTCCTCGTATTACTTGGCGACACACTTTTATGGAGGATCTCAGAACAGTGGATACCAGGTGGGAGGAGGCTTCAGACATTGCCATTGACAGATCTTTATGGAGACAGCTTGCCGCCCAAGGTGCCGAACGGCGCTGGAGGACCTAAGTAAGTAAGTAATTCTAAGTAAGATCTATGTTGTACATGCTTGACTAACCACTCAACATACAACAAATACTATTGCGTTATGCGCAAATGAAAAAATAACGCAGGGTGGTCTTGTAATCACTACACACGTACAGTACACTAGGCCTACAGGTGTACACTAGGCCTACAGGTGTAAACTAGGCCTACATGTGTACACTAGGCCTCCTACATGTGTACGTCTATCTCAGTGATTCCTTATGTGGTCTACATAGACCCACAGGATTGTGGATTAAGATCTTTGTTTTTCTCTAGAGTTGGTTACTCTAATGCTTTTAGATCTATATATGCCTAACTGTAGATTTACACCTAGATCTCAATATGAAGTCTAAAGACTAGAATATATTATACGCTTCAGCTTCATATTTGGTTTAAGATATAAAAAGGGTGTACTTGATGTTCCTGTGGTTAATAAATTATTGTTTGCCGCATATGAATTGATTAAAACCACTAAATATTGACCAAACACACTTATCAAATTTCCACTATAAACGAACAGAAATTAAACACCACAACGTGACTCTGAAAAAAATTCGGAACATCCCCATTCATAATATTTGCATAGAAGCATTTGGCAAAAAAAATGTTTGACACCATTTTATAACGCTGCTACTTTCAAATGCAGACATTTACTCTCATAACTTCTACTTGCATCTTACTTTACCCTCTACAAATGCAGACTGACGAAATAGTTGTTAGCAGCATCCTTTTTTTTGATAATCAAAGTTGTTGATATCACATGACCAGAAAACAGGGATGTGCGTTTCAACCGTTACTCTACCACATGTTAAAAAGTTTTACATTTTTTATTGAACTATTTAGTTTGTAACTAAAAAAAAAATTTAACTACGATTTTAACTATTTTTTTTTTCTAGTTTAACTTTGGCCTTAAGTTTCTAGCTTTTTAATTAACTTTTGCCCATCAATACTTGGCTTTGCTATCTATGAAGAAAGCTTGAGGTTCTACACCCGACTCGAGCAGAGTTGTATTTACTGAACGCCTATTTTTATTATTATTATTATTATCACTAGCGACATACATGCACTATGCACAACAGCAGGGCTTTAGCAAAAGAATATTTGAACATTTCAAGCCATCACTCAGTGGAGTTTAACGATGATGATAACTGGTATCCAAGGAAACGCCACACGTTTACAAAATTCTTAACTTTCACTCTAATATATAATCAAGATAACATGATCTCAGACAAAATATACGATGTTACTTGCATGCGAATCATAACCGATATGAGAGCTGGGTTTAAAAACAATATGCAATATAGATGTTTTAAATAACCATTAGACAACACATGAAAATGCAACAACATAAATACTCATAGGATCTAAGGTTAAGTGTACAATGGACCTTATTCACCAATCGTAAACAAACAACATTTTGCCACGTGGTTCTCTATATATTCTATACAAATTACGCAATCCATAAAGGCTGTCACGTGATACCCAATTTTGATTATTTTATCAATATTATCACGTGGCTAAATGTTGTTTGTTTACGATTGGTGAATGAGGTCCATTATTGACTTCATGATACAAAAATTGCAAGAACACATTGCAAGATATTCAAAACCTATAAAGACCTTTGGACAAGGTACACTTCAGGCCGAAGAATAGGGAGAAAAGATGTAAAGAAATTATTTGACATCATTTAGGATTGTAACACAGATCGGGTCTCGAACAAGGAGATCATATGCCGAACTGAGAGTCGACCTCTTAGTAAGGCTGTGACATTGCGCCGCGTGAGGTTTGCTGGACATGTTCTCTAGCAATATGAACTACGCATACCAAGAGTTGCGATGACATGGAGGCCAATACGAGGAAAACGCAAACAGGGACATCCTCGTATAACTTGGCACCATACTTTCATGAAGGGCCTCAGAGCAGTGGACACCAGGTGGAAGGAGGCTTCAGACATTGCCAGTGACAGATCTTTGTGGAGACTGCTTGTCGCCCAATGCGTCGAAAAGCGCGGGACGACCTAAGTCTAAGTAACAAACGCAAATGGAATAGGAAAATGTATATAGATCAAACGAGGAATGTCCATTGACCAAACTATTATGAAATACATGCTAAACGAAACACATATTTACAACTTTTAATTTACGTATTTCAGAAATTCCTTCTCAAATTAAGATGATTGTATTCTAGCCAAAGCTCCATGTGGACTGATTTAAAAGCTGTACTATCGATACGAAAACATAGAACTCTAACCACTCGACCATATAATCTGAGTGTAATAATTTATAATGAACGCAGTCAAAATGACACATCACAGTTTAATAATGAAAAAAATAATTAGTTAATTAGTTATTATGTGTGGAAATAAAAAGGCTGAATGGTCAACATAAAGGGATAAAATGGTTAACTCTTGATCTTGAGTTAATAACAATGATGAACAAAAAGAGTAGAGCGATTAGGTTTAGCGAACGTCACAGCTACACAGCACTATGACAAAACTCAAGGGACAGATAAAATGGGATAAGTTAAGATAATAAGCTGAGATAAGATGATAAGCTGAGATTAAGAGTTGTTGAAAGATAAAAAAAAAATCATGCTATTTATACCTTTAATAAAAAAAAACATTAATAAAAAAATATTTTTTTTAATTTGTCAAATTATCAGGTTTTCTTATAATTATGCGTGAGTCTCGGAGTCACGAGATACGAAGCAAGGAAAGTGTCTAGCAAGACAGAGCGCCGAACCAACAAAAAGCTGACAGAAAATTCAAGCCTTTCAGCAACTGACCAAACCTACCCATGCCACGTATGCGGCCGGCCTTTTAAAGCGAGGATTGGACTGTAAAGTCTATAGGAAATGAAAAATGGGCTCATCTTCGTCCTCGAAGGAGAAGCTATTGTTATATGTTAGGAAACATTTTGTAATTTCAAATTAGAGCACACATTTCTATAAGCCTACTATTCTTGTAAACAAAATTTGAGCAAATTTTCTGTATTTTGTATTTAAATGATAGTAACCTCCAATACTGGTAAAACAGGTGACGTTGCTGATTACGGCGGATATGGCCCACATTATATTAAGGGTGTTTCTCTGGGAGGCAGCGCTGCTCCATGGATACGCAAAATAAAAAACATAAAGGGATAATCTTGGCAGGTTACACACGAGGTGAAGAAACGACAGAAAGAGAACCATTCGAATGAGTTTTGTCTCTTTCTTGGTAAGCTGTGATTTGATGTGATCCGCATCTTGAGTGAGTTGTCTTTTGTTGCGGATTCTGGATGAGTTCTTTAAGGCGACTGTCATCCATATGGAGCATATAAAGAGCACGGACTGTGATATAAAGAAGAGAGACAGACTGCAACCCAAGCGTAACGCAGTCTCCACCTGGACAGTGGCTTGTGAAAAGATGATTGTGTAGATCCATCTGTTAGAAGCAGAACTGAACGAGCTGTTGTAGACTTGAGGTCCTGTGAAAACCCACTCCATTTTCTCGAGAACAAATCCTGGAAGAAACATGACGATGTGAACTACATACACGACCAGCACAGCAAGACAGCTTCGCCGTATGGTAAAAAGTTGTTTCACGCGAAATGGATAAGCAACGCTAAGACATCTTTCTAACGATATGATGACAGTAATCCAACACGAGATTAAATATGCGGCATTGACAGCCATGGCAAAAAGAACATGTCCCAAAGTTTGAAGATCTATGTAGGTCAAAGGACACAGTCTAACAATGATGTCCATACTCACAATTCCTAACTCCAGTGCTGCAATGAAGAAATCCGCCATAGCAAGACTAAATAGTTCCACTGTCATACTGTCGTGGAGTTGCATTTTCACAAAGATGTACATGTTGACAACATTGCTTAGAACACCAAGAAATGAGACGAATCCAAATATAATTACATTTAAAATCAACATAGCTAAATAAGTCCCCTCTTCCGATAAAATCCATTGAATATTCTCAAAACTTATCTCTTTCGGTATCGATATATTCATTGTGGTATTTAGATTTGTTGACGAATACGAATATATCTTTTTATTTCCACAATGATATTCTGATTAGATCTAGATTGTTGAAATAGAAAACATTATTTTAAAAAAAAATTACCGCCGGAGCCTACACTTATTTCCATCACGCGTAGAACTAAATCACCCTATTCATATAGGTAAACATCTGTATGGTAGGATAAGACCTCGTTTCTCGCGTTGTGAGAATTCCTCTTCACTGTCAGACTAAGACTTTATAAAGATGAAGAAGATGGTCTGTTATGACAGTGTATATATCGTGTTAACGTTCATTCCAAAGTTGATTAGATTAAGGGACATACATTTTTA
Organism: Biomphalaria glabrata; assembly: GCF_947242115.1. Taxonomy (NCBI): domain Eukaryota; kingdom Metazoa; phylum Mollusca; class Gastropoda; family Planorbidae; genus Biomphalaria; species Biomphalaria glabrata. The sequence continues at coordinate 42,488,678 of NC_074719.1, forward strand.
TAAGTTATTATTTATGTTATGCATTATTTGTAAAAAAAAAACAACAACACATTTCCAGTATGAAAATCTTAGCACTCACTATTATTGAAAATATAGAAACCAATTATAAAACAACGATTTTGTTTTCTACATTAAAGACAAATAATAATAAATTAACTACCCAGCATACACATTAAGAAGTCTTCGTCACCTTGTTTTGATGCATATTCAATTGTATATAAGATTGCTGAAACTTTAAAAAAAATTGTATATAATCATTTCTTTAAATAAAGGGTTGGTTTAATTACTGTTATTATGTCGATACACTACGAAATTACATATTCCTCAAAATTCTGGATCTTTCATGCAACAAAGTAAACTATTTCGTTTGTTTAAGTTATCACATGGAACGATGATCACAAAAAGTAATAATAGATCTATTGTAAGAAATATTTATGTATAATATAGTGCCTATGTCTTTGAATCTCAACTTTGAATAAAAGGCTAAGATTCGTACGAACTGAATTAGTATCATTAATAAGAATATCCAAACAAAACTTGGATAATACATCTATAATCTTTTTATAGATAAAGAAGATCTTATAAACACATTGCTTTAACTTTAACTACTCAAAGAAAATAACACGTGATTGTTACAGTTCCTAGTTTACAACTGTAAAACACTAACGAAATTCATAAAGAAACCATACAAAAAATTTATTGATCAATACATCTACTGGCCTAGCAAATGTGTATGGGTTTTAAATTACTGATGTATACACTTGTGAATTACGTTGAATTATTTTTTGAATTAGAGCCGAGCCAAACGTATATTTAATAGAATTCCTGACAGTGAGGAAAAGATCACTCTCCAACATTAGATGTTATAGTTCTTATAAAATAGATAGTTATTTGAAACTATGTCTGCTCGATCTTTTCGGCTGAGTTAAGTACAGATCACTGGTGGTAAAAAAAAAAAAGGGGGATTATACATTATCGATATAATAATATATATGCCAATTTCAATGTTGTGTTCAATTAGAAATTACAATGGTTATGTCTGGAGATATGTCAAGTCAACCAAACAAAAGCAGCTGAGGGTTGATATTACATATAATACGTTTGGGATGTTCCTTCATATTTGAAGATCATTATGTCATGATAACTCTCGCTACACGACGTAGATGGCAGCGGACAGGGCTTGTACCGGGTTCTAGGAATCACAGTCCAGAGCGCTAACCGCATACAATACCACACTACCGGGTAGTCATCCTATTATACATTAAGTTAAAAATTCACTATTTTAGTGTTTCTCTTGCCGACGCACCCCTTCAGCTGATGCTCTCTATTCCCAGAACAGTAAAAGGGGGTTTGGAGAGCCATGATAGCTTGCCCAGTGTAGTACAAGTCTTAACCCCTGAAGTCAATCATTTCCCTGCATTCTGAGCTTTGGTAAGCTTGTGCCATGCTTCTCAGCCTCATCGTGGTGCTCGTGTGGAAATGGTCGTCAGCCAGGATGATTAGACCCGTAGAGAGACAAAAAGAAGAAACCCCGTTTGGGTGTCAACGACCGAGTCCATTGCTCTGGCGGGGATGGAAGAAAGCCCCAACAAGGGGGGTTTGTTATGCCTGACACCTGCACAGCTGATATAGTACTGAGAAGAAACATGGGAGAGTTTCCCTGATGTGCTCGACCTTTGGCCTCGCTTTTAACCCCGGCGTCCTTGGATACGAGTTATCAGTAATAAAGATGTAATAATCAATTGGATCTTTCCCAGACAGAATTTTGTTCAGACAGGCGAATGGAGGCAGTGGCGTAGCATCCCTGGCGCGAAGGGGTTTAATGAACCCGGGCCCACGACTATTAGGAGCTAACAGCCTATAGCGTAGCAAAGGGCTTGATTGCACTTTGGCATATGACTCTTGACTAGTTGAAGCCCTCGCAAGAACACAGGGATGACACTATAGAAAAAAAAAGCTCTTTTGATATTATTACTGTGGAATAGAGTCTGAAAAGCTCTCTCAAAATTTGCACAACGTTGCATGAACTTTTTATTAGTTTTAAAACATTGACCCGTGGTTTAAGCTAAAGAGTATGCGCCAACGGGTTGGATTGCTTTAGTGTAAGGAACTGCTTTCCATCAGGTTGATTGTAATGGTGGCGACCCCTAATTGTACGTTTGAAAGGACAATAGTTGCCAGTTCGTACCCGACTTTTTTTCCCCTGTATGTTCATAAACCATTGATAGTATTAGAATTAATTGGGGGGTGGGGGAGAGTTTGGTTTAGAAAATATTCATGTATTGTACAGAAAAATATGGAAAGGGGGCGGAGCTATAGGGATAGCTCTGATGGTCACAAATTAATATTTCATCAGCTAATTATTCAATTTTCTCAAACCTTAATTTGTTTCTTTTATTTTTGTATTTAATATTAATAAATTTATTTGAAACTCATACGGCAAACTAGCAATATTCTTTACTTCATTATTACAAATTACAAATAATAAAATATATATTAAAAGAAAAATTAATAAAAATAAAGCCCAAAGAAAAGAGGCCTAAGGCCCATGGATTCCTATGATAATAAAGCTAAAAATAAATAGCGCAAATTCTGAGGTTTCTTTTTAAAAAATAAAAAAAAAAATTTTAACTAGATCTAAATCGAATGTGAATTTGAAACTTTTGTATCCGATCCAACAAAGTAGATAGGCTACTGTAAAACAGAAGTCATCATTACAATGTTTTGTTGTATTATGTAAAAAAAATGTTAACAACAGAATAAAAAAGAAGGAAATGCAATATAAACAAACAAAAAATAACATGAAATACTAAGCAAGCAAAAGAAACAGTCTGTTACATAACTATCGTGCTTGTACTATTACAATAAATGGCGAAATCGAATTGGAAAACAGATTTATTACAACAATCAAGAAGATAAGGAGATGTCTAAATTGATCATGGTATAATGTCATATGTTCACCAATGCTTGGTATTTATTTGGTTGATATTTCTTAAAGAAAGTTAACACCATGATATTTAATAAAAAATCCTCTAAAATCGCTATGAACATTGAAATTTGACAGAACAACAACGCCCCAGAGATAATAGACCTGTCAGGCAATGCAGCTCTAACAGAAATATGTGTACTATTTTAGGGCCAATCGGCGACATTTTTCTCTTTCATTAGAGAGCACTCAAGACATATCAATAGTTGATCAAATTAACATAATATTTGTGATCTTCGATGTAGGAATACCCAAGCAAATAGCAATGACAAAGTCATTTCTAGGTTTTCATAGTTGTGAAGAATTGGCTGTACTATTGCTCCAAGTAATGAATAAGGCTAAAGCTAGGAATGTGCTTTCAATATGAGTGGATAGTATAGTGGCCTTCGGGCATCACTTCATAAAAAAAAAAGCCGCTCGCGCATTATGTTCACTGTGGTAACCTTAGCTTAAAAACCTGGCCTTAAATGATTAGGTCAGCTCTGTAAAAGACGTTGCAGATCTCAATGACTTAGTAAGTATTATCGCTCACAGCTTTTTAAGATGGGCGCGTCATGACTCCAATAGGGAGAGCGTAAATTTCTAGGACCCTCAACAAATGTTGCCCCACACCAAGGAATGGTGTTCTCTAATAACAATAAGATGAAGGTATTTTGATGTAATAAAGCTGTTAATACAAATTACTTTGTGTTCCTCAAAGAAATTTTTAAAAAAAGATCTGGAAGCTAAAATACTTAGAGGTAAATTAGAAACATTCAATAATATTGCTCAGCATATGGTTTAGTACGAAATTGTAAGCGCAGTCAGTGTTGTGTCGACAATGTTTGAAAGTGAGCAGCAAGACCTACATTAAACAGAAAGTCAACAGAAGAAGATGTCACAAGACGCTAGCAGTGTGCTGGCGCCTGCTTCGACTGGTCGTTGTCTGGGAGGGCGATTCTGGAGGCCCGACTGTTGACGCTGGAACTGTCTATTTCGTGACTTTAGCCCTGTCGCGATTTAACTGGTATCGGTGTTTGTGTATATAACTCACATATAACACTGAAGACCAGAATAATAGTTAACAACAAGTAACGTAGAAATGTATTAATAGATAGAATCATCCACGAATTTATGGTTACATCAATGAAAACTGATCAACAAACTAAAAAAAAGACTAAATGACTGTATATTTATGGTCTAAAAATAGTATTCCTAAAAAATAGAAGTGTAGTTGAAAATGTTAAAAGCAACAAGAAGCGGGATATGCGATCCTCCGCTCTCAAGAAACCCACGCTCACTGCCCCCTTGTCCCCAAAGTCCCCAGGTCACCCTGCCTCGTTTAAGACCAGGTCACCTGGTCACGTGACAATACAATAAATATTAAAAGTATAAAGGTACTTATTTCCCTTCCCAATACTAAAATAAATGTAATTCAATTAAATAAAATATACTAAAAACATAAATAATTGTATTAAATTTAAAATAGAAATAACAGTAAAAAAAAAAACATTCCACAATAACTGAGGCCATGATGGCGGGTAAGGGGTCAGTTGGGTCAACATTCCATAGCCAGGCCCGTAGTGGGGTGTTTCACGGGGCTAGCATTGCCATTTTTTCACAATTACTCGACACATTTCATTGACACAAAAAATTGTCATCATGTATGAGGCGTTAATGCACAGTTTTATTTCAAGTACAAACGACAAAGAGTTGCATGATGCCACCATTCTCCTAGTCGCATTGGACCCAGATGATATTGACTTAGAATAGTGTATGGATTCAATCTTTCATTAAAGACATATCAAGTCTGTGTTCGAGATTTGGCTGTTTATTTTGTTTAATCGAAAACAGATACTTGCTATTAGGCTGTTGTTGTTTTTTTAGAAAACTACATATTTATCATCATGTTTTCCAAACGTTGTCACAGCATGCATCTTATTTCTCGCTTTGTCTGTATCAATGTGTTCAGAATAGTGGTCATTTTCGAAATTTCGATTGATCAAAAAATTATTTGAGAATTTCTGTGACACAGAACACTTTGTGTTATTTCCATTGAGTGAGTAGCAGCCAAAAGCCTAGAAATAGATGCACTGGTTACTGACTTTGATACATAAAAGGCCAGAAAAATGTTCCATCTATTTACTGTTAGATGATGAAAGTAGGATTAAATTATAGTTTGTATCAATATTTAAACGTTTTTCACCTAAAAGTTTTAGAAATGTAAATGTGTAGAATATAGAACTTATAAAATATTTCTTTAATTGTAACATCTTAAAGTCTTTTAATTCTCCCAAGATATTGAACAAACATTGACCTGACACTCAATGACTTGTCTGAGTTCTAACTGAATCAAACGTAGTGACATTGGTACTGATAAAAAAAAAGCTACACTACTTGCATAGGAATGTCTTTCAGTAATTGTACCTATACATATAAATTATTCAATTGTTTTGTCTCACTTTACATTCATCTTATTAGGGATAGGGAGGCCCACCAATATATAATTGAACCCGGGCCCACGGGTACCTTTCTACACCTCTGGATGGAGGCAAGCTTCTATACAACTAGTGTTCCGGGAGCTTTAGACTCAAATCTTAGGACTATTACTAAGAAGAAAAGAATTAGAGCCTTGATAATTTATCATCCTGTAATCTACTCTTCCAGTTATCTGGTAGTGAAAAGAGGCATATGCCATTAAGTTAACTAAGAAGTGTGTGACTTTCAAATGCAGTGTCTTCAAACGTTTTCCTTAATGGAACACTCCGTAAACTTTGTTTATTATATTTTTGTACAAAGTTTATATTAACTCACTCTGTCTATCAGTGTGGTAAGAAATGTGTACACGTTATTTATTCGACACCAAATCTCTTGTCATGAAGTAAGAATGCAGTTGAAGCCGACAATTAGAAATCTCAATTAAAAACTAATAGACAGAGCAGAAGAGCTGAGAATGTTTACCTTTAGCGTCGACATATCTGATCAAACTCTTGCTACTTATTCGCCGTACGAAAATAATTGTTTAAATCACAAAAAAAAAAGATTTCTGCTGTGAGGAACATGCATTGGGACCACCACTGGCAGAGGCCTTTTCAAAGAAGTTTCAGACATCATGGAGGAGGAGGCTTCTTTCCTTTGGGAGAAATTAGTGGGAGTGACAACTGTTACCACCAGAAGTATGGCTGGATGACATAGCGAACCTGATTCTACTTCTTTCTAGAAACAGGGGTCATGTCAAATAAGATGCAGTACAAACACGTATTAATTATAACTAATTTAGAGAAAGATGTTAAGAAAAAAAAAGTCGCTACGTCAGTTTCTAGATGGTCATAGGTTACAGAAATAGTTAGATTTTTACAAATTTCAATCATTCTCGAAAATATGGTTTAAAAATGCGTTAAAGGGGGGGGGGGGAGTGCGTTAGTCAAGTCCTTGCGTTGTAAAGAGCCCTGAGCATCCTTGAGCTTCTGAAGTCATTACGTTGTAGCGAGTCCATAAGTTGTTATAAATCTTAAAGTACTTTATATATATATATATTTATATATATTGTTAGACATCTTATTTATATAGGTTAGTTATTTTAGTTATTTAGCGACGCACCATAGTAGACGCATATTGAACGGGACTAGTGACGTTTGGGATATGTTGGGTTAGAGACCGGAAAATCAGTTAGCGATAGAATATTCCAGGGTAACGACGTGTTTAGTGACAGAGACTTCTACTGTGGCCCTTTATCATAATAAATACATGTTGAATAGTTCATCATCGTTCGACTACATCTCTACACTTGTTAAAACAGGTGTTGTATGGTTCTTGTTTGTGTTGTTGGTCAACTACACGTAATACACCCGGACAATTACACCCAAACGATTGCAGAGTAATTGGTTGACTTCAAGACAGCCTGAACTAGCAACATCACAGTGGCGACCCCCGACGCCCGAAGCCCGAACCTCGAAGCCGAACCTCGAAGCCGAACATCGTACCGGACCTCGAAGCAGAACGTTTACTCAGGTGAGGGTCGTGCACTCGAAGATATAAGATTTCATCGGAGTACGGCTGAACACAGCAGTATCGCAGAGTGACTTTGTTCTAGATCTACATACAGTCATCGCCTGTTTGATCGCACGTTCAACGAGCCGTTAACTCAGGGTGACCTTCGTCAGGACCGTAATCATCGCAACGCCTGATCTTCATATGCTGAATCGACCTACAACCAGAGAAACCGTTCATTCATAACGGGTGAGAGATCGTTAGTGAACCTGTTGGACATATTTTTTCTTCGTCATAGGAGCCACATTGAGTATCAAGTTTTACCTCGTCAGTTTCGAGAAGGACAGTTTACCCGCTGTCAGAAGTATTGTGAGTACTACAAGTTTGGTAGCTAACTAAATCGAAATCGCTCTGTCGTCTTACCCTTGGAGAGATTCTTGTGGAGCAGTTTGCTCATTGAACCGGTTGCTTGCCACGTTTATAACGGTCACTGTGTTTAACCTTTGGAAGGTTAGTGAAGTAATCTTTATCAGTACTGAACATTGATATATCTAGTATTCGTCGGTCTAGACCATATCTAGACTTGTTGATATTGCAGTTGTGGAAACAGCTACATCCACTTAATCTCGTTGAAAACCGTTAGTCGTATAACGGAACGTCGTCGGAGGTGACCTTGGTCTCACCTAGTCTACATTGGACAGTTTGGTCTAGTGAAGCAGAGTACAACAGCAAACTTCGTCGTACTACCAGAGTAGCAGCAGAGGCAGTGAACTATTTTAGAGAACCGTTATTCGTCAGCCCAGATCAAGTCATCGTCAAGAAAGTCGTTATTCGTCAGCCCAGATCAAGTCATCGTCAAGAAATTCGTTATTCGTCAGTCGTCCAGATCAAGTTGCCGTCAAGAGACTGTTATTTGTCAGTAGTCATCTAAACAAATCAAGTCATCGCCAGAAGAACCGTTAACCTTTTCGTCAGTAACTGTGTACACAAAGTCGTCGGAACTACACATACGGTCATCAACAGTCGTCGAAGGAACTGGAACATTTTGCTGTGGCATATCAGGACATCTGTGGCATTACGTGGGATACTGGTAGCACCGGAGAACAGAGTCAGAACTGGAAGAGAGGCAGTGGAATTTGTTGTGATCTAGCATATTCGGGAGTCCGAACAAAGGGATCTTTCTTATCAAAAGCTAAGTGCCATTTTTCTTATTAGTGTATGTTTAGATTGCCCTTAGAAATAGATTTTGTCTAAATTTGGTACGTTAGCCTGAGTAAAATCAGGTGGTGCGCCTTAAAACCCGTCGGGGTAGAAGACGTAATTTAGATGAAAAGCTATATTATACGTTTAGGGTTGTAATTTGTTTTGTTTGTATAAACGTCATATCCGTTGTTGCCTGGTTACTTCGTGACGTTATCATTGTGTGCCATATTGTCACATCCCAACCCATAGCGATAGTCTCATTTTAATTATTTCATTTGTTTATATTATTTTAAATTATTTATTTTTATTAATTTAATTAGATCTGTATTTTTTTTTCACTTAATGATAGAAAGTGCGGGTAGGATTCTTTTACTGTGAATCAGACTAAAATAATTTTAGTTTGAGCGGTTAAAATCAAATATGATTTTGCCATGAGAATAATGCCGAAACTGGCTATGTAGTCAAACACTATCGTCTGGCTAAATTTAGATCTGCAAATTGTTGTACATCTCTTTGGTACAATTTAATTATCTAGACTCTAATTTGAAATATTATTAAGTTGAAGATGAATGAAGGTAGTACATTCTAGATATATATATCTTGTTGAAGATATATTTGACATTGTATAAACATATTTGTTTTATACGGTTAAATAGAACCATAATCTACTCTAGATCTAGACTCTAGACAGTCTTTGAATTTACTCTAGACATTTCAGTCATACCAGATTTTAAAATTGATCATAGTTGGTCATACTAGATCTAATAGTCATAGTGCTCTTGATAACTAGATCTAAATGGTAATATTATACATACTATAATATACTGGATTTAAATTTGTGTGATACTAGATCCAATATACAGATTTGAATATAACCATAATAACTCAGACTAGACTTACTCATTTACTAAATCTATAGATAGAGACATAACACTTAAAACTTGTATAAAAGTGTGTAAAAATATAAAATAAGTTTAAAGTATAGCCATAACCAATATAGGCTAAGTAAAAATATATATAAAATATAAAACACAATGGCTACATCGTCATATGTGGACCTTAAGGAGGTTAAGGAAACAGCTATGCAGGATGGAAAGGCCATGGAGTTAAAAGGAAAGGACTTAGCAGCTTATGTACAGCAAGTTGTGAAGGAAGAAACGGAACGTCAAAGACAAGAGATAGAGAGACAAGATAGGATCAGAAAGGAAGAATATGAGAAGCAAAAAGAGGACCGAGAACATGAAGCTAAAATGGAGAAGATGAGATTGGATGCAGCACAAGCCAGAGCCCAAACTGAACAAGGAAATAACACAAATAATTCAAATAATTATACCACTCAAAGAGACAACCCTAATTCGCAAACATGGCTAAAGAGAAAAATACAAAGTTTTGATGAACAGAAGGATGACATTGGTGATTTTCTGAAAAGATATGAGGCAAAAATGTCTACATTTAATATGCCTGAAGAAGAATGGTCTGAAATACTGATAGACTTTGTTCATGGTCAAGCTCTAACAATATGCCAAAATCATGACCATCATATTGATGATAGCTATCAAGTTTTAAAAAGAGAGTTATTGAATGCATATGGTCATAATGCTACAACTTTTAGAAAGAAATACTTTGACAATATACCATCATTAGGAATAGAACCCCAAACTACTATTAATATGGAAAAGGATTTTTTCAATAAGTGGGTAAAATTAGAAAAAGTGAATAACTCTTATGAAGGATTAAAAAATTTTATTCTAGTGGACAACTTTGTAAATAAATGTGATCCTCAGTTACAATCTTTTATTAGAGAAAGAAACCCAAAAACTATAGATGAAATAACAGAAATAATGAGAGTATACAAAAATGCCTATCCAAATAAACCATTTTCTGATAGGGATAAAAGCAAAGTAGATTTAATAGGATACACCAAAGAAAATGTTGATAGAAGTAGAAATAGAAACAGATCAAATAGTGGAAATAGAAAATATAGTGAAATAACCTGTTTTAAATGTCAAGGAAAAGGTCATATAGCAGCTAACTGTAGAAGAGGGAATAGCAGGTCTGGAAGTAGAAATAGATACAATGAACAAAATAACAGTAGATATAGGAGTAGAGATAGGAATGACAGGGGAAATTATAGAAATAGGAGTTACAGTAGGGAATACAAAAGTAAAGGTACAGATAGGATATATTTCATGGAAGGAAATAGGAACAATTTTGCAGTGTACCCAGGGTTTGTAGATAGAATTCCAGTGGAATTAATCAGGGATTCAGGTTGTAACACTTTGGCAGTAAAAACTAAATTTGTCAAACCTCATTGGTATAAAGGGTTTACTAGGAAAGTAGAATTAGCAGATGGCACCGTAAGGGAATTTAAAGCTATAAGGGTATACATTGAAACCCCATTTTTCACTGGTTATTGTGATGGCATTGCAATACCAGAAATGAGATATGATATGTTAGTAGGAAACATAAAAGGAGTTAAAGAATGTTCAAGAAAAGAATTAGAAGACTGGCAAAACAAATACAAAAACATAAGACAAAATCATGAAAACATAGAAACACAAAATATAACAAGTATGATAATAACAAGATCAATGGATAAAAAAGATGAGAAACAGGAAAATACAATAAATGTAATTAGTAATGATAAAGAAAAACAAACCAGTAATGTAATACAAATAGAAAATACAGATGTTAAGGAAAAAGAGATAGAAAATGAAACACAAAATAGTCTTGAAACACAAATATCTCAAAGTGAAAAAGAAACAACACCCACATTTGCATTAGAACAAATGAATGACAATATTATTGGGAAAATATATTCAAGAATACTAGATAAAAACAATAATAATCCAATGGAGAAATTTTGTATAGAGAATAAAATATTGTTTAGACAAACAAGTAATGATAACAAGAAAATAAAACAACTTGTCTTACCACAGAAATATTGGAAAGATGTTTTAATCATGACACATGATAATAATTTAGCAGCACATAGGGGAGTAAAGAAATGTTATAGGAATTTGTCAAAACAAGTATTTTGGCCCAAAATGAAAGCAACAATAAACAAATACATAAACTCATGTGACATATGTCAAAAGAGATCTAACAAAAGCCTAGTGAATAAAGCACCTATTCAAGAAATGGATGAACCTACAGCACCATTTCAGAAAGTATCTATTGATTTAATAGGTCCTTTAATTCAAACTGAAAATAATAACAAATACATTCTAACAGTAATAGACATGTTTAGTAGATACCCAGAGGCAATCCCATTATCAAATACAAGTGCAGAGAATATCATTAATGCCATAACTCAAAAAGTAATTACAAGACATGGTATACCTAAAATTATATTGAGTGATCAGGGATCTCAGTTTAAGTCAGAACAATTTAAGAAATGGACTAAACAATACAATATACAACACATATACTCTTCGGTTTACCACCCGGAGAGTAACGGTTTATGTGAACGATATGGTGGATCATTAAAAAGATCACTAACAAAGATAATTCAGAATAATCAGAACAAGTGGGATCATTACATTAACTATGTACTATTTGCTCATAGAAACAATATCCATGAAGCAACACAATTTTCACCATATGAAATAATACATGGAAGAAAACCCAGAGATGAATTAGATGTTTTTAAAGAAAATCTAATAGGCAATGAGAATAAATTAAATAATGACAGTGAAACAACAATCACAACAGAATTGAAAGAAATATGGACTCAAGCATATAACAACAATAAGAAGTATAAACAAAGTGCTCATGAGAATCTAAATAAGAAAAGACAATTGAAAACACTAGAAGTAGGAAACAATGTATTAATATTAATAAATGACCTGAAAAATAAAATTGGTAAACAATGGAAAGGTCCATTTAAGGTGATAAAACAAATTAATGATGTGAATTATCAAATTGAAATAAATGGGAAAATTAAAACATATCACATAAATAATTTGAAACTGTATCATGATAGAGAAGATGAGTTGATACAAAACATTCAGGAGGAAATAGAAAATAAATTTTCAGAAAGAGAAGAATGCTTGATGATAATAACAAATGAAAATCATAATGAAAATGATATTAAGGAAATACCTGTAATAGAAACAAAAGAGAATCAAACTTGGCAAAAGATTAATCTTAATAATTTAACTAAGGAAAAGTCAAAAGATATAACTAAAATAATACAAGAATACAAAGAAATTTTTTCCAGCATATCAGGAAAAACAAATATTATTAAACATGACATTAAAGTAACAGACTCAAAACCTATCAAACTTAAGCCATATAGAATACCGATACATTTACAAGACAAAGTAAAGAAAGAAATAGACAATTTACTAGAATCAGGTATAATTGAGCCATCAACATCTCCTTATGCTTCACCAATTGTGATAGCCAAAAAGAAGAATGGAGATATAAGGTTATGTATTGATTATAGGAAACTTAACAACATCACAGAATTTGACCCATATCCAATGCCAAATATAGAGGATATTTTACATAAATTAAATGGAGCAAAATTTTTTACTAAATTGGATTTAACTAAAGGTTATTGGCAAATACCTTTAACAGAAAATGCAAAACCTTACACAGCATTTGTAACACCATATGGTATTTTTCAATGGAATTATATGAGTTTTGGATTAGTAAATGCACCTGCCACATTTAATAGAATGATGAACATGATAATTGGAAACAAAGAAAATGTTATTTGCTATTTAGATGACATATGTATTTTTAATAATAGTTGGGAGGAACATTTGGTAGATGTAAAAGAAGTATTCAAAATAATAAAAGAAAGTGGACTTACAATTCAAGCAGAAAAAGTAGAAATAGGATTGGAGGAAATAATTTTCTTAGGACATAAAGTAAATAACAACATGATTAGCCCTATTGAAGATAACATAAAGAAAGTACTTAATATTGAAATACCTACAACAAAAAGACAAATTAAAAGCATATTGGGAATAGTAAATTATTACAGAAAGTTTATAAAGAACTTAGCAGAAATAGTGAATCCATTAAATGAATTACTTAAAAAAGGAAAACCTCAAAAAGTAGTTTGTAATGAGGAATGTGTGAAAGCTATTGACAGAATTAAAGATGTTTTTAGTCATGAACTAATATTAAGACTACCTGATAAAGACAAAATATTTTATGTCACAACTGATGCATCTGGTAATGCTATTGGTGGTTGTTTAATGCAGAACTATGATAACTTACATCCTATATTATATGTAAGCAGAAAATTGTCAGAGGCAGAAAAAAAATATAGTGTCATTGAAAGAGAAGCCTTAGCTGTAATATGGGTAATTACTAAGCTAGAGAGCTATTTAATAGGAAGGAAATTCATATTATTAACTGATCATAAACCTATTCAATATATACAGCAAAAGAGCATGAAAAACAGTCGTGTTTATAGATGGTTCTTAGCACTACAGGAATATAAATTTGAAGTGAAAGCTATTAGTGGATCTGTGAATATTGTAGCTGATCTATTGTCTAGAATGACATTGAAGTGAAATAATTTTGTAAATAAACTATGATTATATTGAGTATGTAATATATATTAATATATTGACACCATTTATATGTTATGGAAAAGGGAGATAAGTAAATTTGATGTTAAGCATTTAAAAGTAAGTATGGATATTTTTTTTGTGTGAATCATTTCATATATCATTGACGAAAGTTAGTTCTATGGAAAAGGGTGAGTATAAAAGAAAAATGGACAAAAGCGTATAAAAGGGTGGTAAAAAAAAAAAAAAATTTATTGAATGTGTAAATAAAGTTTGTAATTGTTTTTTGAAATATTGTATTTTATCAGATTACTGTCAGTGAAGAACAATTGTGACTTCTGAGGTGCCCATAGGATGCCACATTTTCCTCTATGATGAACTGTGTACTAAGGAGGATGATTCTGGAATGTTATGAACTGTTATGAACATTGACGAATATGAGGAACTGTCAAGATGAAGATGTCAAGATGAAAATGTCAAGATTTTATGTTTGTGGTCTTCCCCTTAAATTGAAAATGCCCTTGTAAGACTTGACAGTAGTAGAAAAATATTGACATATTTTTTTTTTCAAGGGGGGGAGGAATCTGTTAGACATCTTATTTATATAGGTTAGTTATTTTAGTTATTTAGCGACGCACCATAGTAGACGCATATTGAACGGGACTAGTGACGTTTGGGATATGTTGGGTTAGAGACCGGAAAATCAGTTAGCGATAGAATATTCCAGGGTAACGACGTGTTTAGTGACAGAGACTTCTACTGTGGCCCTTTATCATAATAAATACATGTTGAATAGTTCATCATCGTTCGACTACATCTCTACACTTGTTAAAACAGGTGTTGTATGGTTCTTGTTTGTGTTGTTGGTCAACTACACGTAATACACCCGGACAATTACACCCAAACGATTGCAGAGTAATTGGTTGACTTCAAGACAGCCTGAACTAGCAACATCACAATATATATATATATATATATATATATATATAAGTATACAACATTACTTGACATATATTCTTACACAGCCGCTGAAGTAATACATTCAGACGTAGTATCACTTATATATTTATATTGATTCTACTGACCGACTGAGATTCTCTATCTTCTTTACTTATACTTTTATAATTATAATTAAGTAATGATTAACTTCGTATATATATATATATATGTATATATATATATATATATATATATATATATATATATATATATATATATATATATATATGTCAAGTAATGTTGTATAATGATCTATTTGAATTCATGTTTTGAAGGCGTTCATTATAAGAAAGAAAAAAGAAGTCCAGAAATTTCTTCAGTGTAGTTTAGTCGTTTTATATTTCCCCGGCCAGTAATTCTGTTTGCGCCATTATATATACACAAAAATAAGCGAGAATTTGAAACACCGTCATAAATATAAAGTCATTACAAATACTAGAAAAATAGAAATCATCACAGCCACTATATTTCGTCATATCGCTTTCCCTTTTTATTATCTCTTACTGTATTTGATGACTACTTTATTTTACACAAATGAAAAAAACTAGTCTAACAGTGGAAACATTAATGCGCTAATCATAAATCCAACGAAAATGAGTACATATTGTTTAATCATAGCACAGAAACACATAACATATATTTGTGAGGCTGGCAACTCTATTGAAATTTCTAAAATCTTTCGTGACTCGCTTTTTTTTTCTGCCCCATACAACTTATAAGGCGCGTCTCTATATTTCTCATCGACCAAAGTATGTGGGAGGACATCGCCCAAGGTCCAGACACCTTGAGACAGACTGTACAGGCTGGTACCAGCTTCGTCGAGTGCAAAAGAAACGAAGCGGCATCAGCCAAGAGAAAGAGAAAGAAAGCTGCGCTGTCTGCTAGCCCTAGAACAGATGCATATACATGCACATGTGGCAAACTCTGCCGCTCCAGAATTGGCTTGATCAGTCACTCCAGGTTCTGCATCGTCTCAAGACAAAACCAAAGCCAGTGACTCACCTGGGCGCATCCATTGTTTTCCGAGACAGAAGGAGCCATATATCTATATTTCTCAAGTTCATTTTAATATTCCCACACATGTTGTGACTGATCGCGGCCACATACACTGAAACCGTTTGATACCTGTCATCTATGTGACTGAAAGATTTCCTGCTGTCATCTCTATATACCTGTGTTCCTGTCGCTGACTACGACCTTGTTATGAACGGTCGTTGACTTGTAGCACCAAACTGCTGGCAGACAACTAAACCTATATATATTTAATGGTAAAAAAGTGATTCGTTTGAATGTTCATTAGTGTTTGTCGTATACAGTTAGGCTTTCAATTTTAATATTTTTGTTCTCTAATTTAAAAACAAATTCGTATATTTTATTAATTAACGACACATTTTTGGATGATGATAGTCTTTCAAATTCGTATCATTTCCTTATTTAAATGGAAACTAACATGACCACAATACAAAACACAATACTACTAGATATAGCTCAAGAACTTCCAAATTCATGATATTTATACAGCAATTATATTTTTTTCGTGTTTGTCAATGATAGTTATGAAACGCACACAAAGCTTCTATCTATTTAACATTGCAACACACATTTGTATCAGTCTACTTTTATTCCGAACAGATTTCGAGCTACTTTTCTGTATTTTACATTCAAATGATAGTAACCGCCAATACTACTAAAACACGTCACATTACTAATAACGGCGGTTATGGCACCTATGGCGTTAACGGTATTTCTCTGGGAGGCAGCGCTGCTCCATGGATACGCAAAATAAAAAACATAAAGAAATAATCTTGGCAGGTTACACACGAGGTGAAGAAACGACAGAAAGAGAACCATTCGAATGAGCTTGGTCTCTTTCTTTGTAAGTTGTGATTCGTTGTGATCTGAATCTTTAGTCAGTTTTCTTTTGTTGCGGATTCTGGATGAGTTCATTAAGGCGACTGTCATCCATATGGAGCATCCGAAGAGAACAGCTTGAAATACAGAGAAAAGACACATGCTGCAACCCAAGCGTAACGCAGTCTCCACCTGGACAGTGGCTTGTGAATAGACGATTGTGTAGATCCATCTGTTAGAAGCAGAGCTGAACGAGCTGTTGTAGACTTGAGGTCCTGTATAAACCCACTCCATTTTGTCGACGACAAATCCTGGAACAAACATGACGATGTGAACTACATACACGACTAGCGTTACCACAGAGCTTCGCCTTATGGTGAAAAGTTGTTTGACGTGAAACGGATAAGTCACGCTAAAGCATCTTTCTAGCGATATTACGACAGTTAGGCAACAGGAGATTAAATATGTCGCATTGACCGCCCAGCCGAAATGAACTCGGGACAAAGTTTTAAAATCGATGGAGGTCAGAGGACACAGTCTATCGATAACGTCCATACTCACGATACCTAACTCCAGAGCTGTAACTGAGAAATCTGCCAATGAAAGACTAAACAACTGCACCATCATGCTGTCGTTAAGTCCCATCTCAATAAAAATGTACATGTTAGCAAGATTACTTATAACACCCAGAATCGATATAACGCCAAGTATAATTACATTAGTAATCAATATAACTATATACGTTGCTTCGTCTGATAAAATCCATATAGCCTTTTCAAAACTATTAGTCTCACTAAGTATCGTAATATTCATTTTGATTTTGTAATTTAGATCAATTGTCTAATACAACTTTTCACGCAAAGATGTTCAGATATATTAGATATATATTGTTAAAATAATAACTTACTTTTTAAATTATGTGTTTCAATTTTCGAAACATAAGTTTACAAATGTATGATAAATATCTTGATATAAACTTAAGTCTATCGAGATGAACAAATACTTGGACCTCAAGTACAGAATGGAATTGTGTGCTGCCACCGTGGGCTTCACACTGAAAAACAAGCTTACAAAAAAAAATAGAAAAGTTTTTACCAATAGAGTATAACAATGGAAAGAAGAGAAATAATTGTACAAATGATCTAGTGTATCAACTCCTTAATAAGAAGTCTTTTTTTTTATAGCTTTTACAAGAAGGTAAGTGCCTCCACAAAATATTGCACTGGGGCTCCACTTACGTCTATCCGGCACTGACTAATACTTATTATGAAATTATTTCAAGACAGCTAGATCTATACTCTGTATAGTCAACGTTGTGATAGTTTGCAAGCACTGTTCAATATTTGTTTCTCGCTTTGTGAGATTCCCTCTTCAACTTTTTTATGTTACCTCCTAAATAACATACTTTCCTTTAAAAGGAAATATCATCGGGTCGCGCTTATCGATACGAGACTTAAACTTTGCTGTTGCATTAGATTTCTAGGCAGATTCAGACAAACCATTGCCAGCTCTAACGGCACTAGGGAAGAAATGGCACTTGAACGAACTTGTCCTATCACATGGAATAAGAAATGTGCCTTTATAGACAAAGGTAGTGTTCTATAAGACTGTACATTTATTCCAGATAGTCTTATCTAGTAATTTCACCACCATATCTTTTTGTGTTGAGTTAGTTTTATTCATATTATATATCTATATCTTACGAAATTACATTCTGAAAATAAATTCCGCTTTTGTGTTCAATTCAATAACTACTTACAAATAGAATAAAACATCTTTTATACAGCACAATAAATAACTTGGTTTCGTAATGTCATCACGTGATATTTCTTATTTAACATTAAATGGTAGGATGGACTTTCTTTTTATGTTATATCTTTGATTAGTATGCATTACATTTTTACCCCCCAAAAATTTATTTTATTTTAATAAGAACATCTAAGGAAAAAAATAAGTATAGTGATTATATCTTTATTCATTCTAACAATGTAAAATAAAGTATTTTTATTTAGTAAATTAAAGTGAGTACTCAAATAGAAAAATAAAAAGATAATTGTTGGTATATATTATTGAAAATCTGAAATTGTGAACTTGAATTAAAGGAGTTAATAAAGAAACAGTAAAGAAAGACTTCTTTAATTCTATGTCTTCCAGGCCACAAAACACACAAAGTGTTTTTGTTTCTTCAAATACAAATAGCATTAAATTATCATTTGAACTAGAGTGCAGCATAACCAGTTATTAAACTAGATAAAAGTGAAATGAAGATTAAGTAGTTTCTAAAATCTATAGTTCTTTGTAACTGTTTGTACTTTATTCCCGGTAGGGTTAATAACAGATTTTCGGTAGTAAAAAACAAACAAACAAAGGGAGACAATACATTATAAATTAGACATTAAAAATGTACAGTGTTAGTAAACATTTGAATGCCGTGTAAAAAAAAAAAAAGTAAATAACTACACTGGTAGTGAATGTTGAGACAACACAATGTAACTACACCACAAGCAAGAGAGACTTCAGATTGAATGCTATTCTCTATTAATAGGGTCTAGGCTCACAACCATTTGGCAGAACACGCGATATTCTAACGCTGTGATTGGCAAACTTTTTTCACAAGAAGACCAAATGCCCTAAAAGAAAAGTCTTGGCGGGCCATACTTTTTTATTTTTTTTTTTAATCTATAAAATACAGTATTTGATTTAATGATCTTAAAATTGAACTAAAGTGATGCTTATTGATGCAATAGTTTCAATAAATGTCCGTCATAATTTGGTTTTAAGGGTTACACCTAATTACTATTTTAGAAGACAGCACTCTGGTTAACGAATTAGATATAATTCCTCAATACTGTAACGAAACCATTGTTGAACTGGTTCGACCATATTGTTAGACAGGACTCACTGTCAAAATCATTCTTAATGAAGGAAAGCATCTTAAGTACAGAAACTCATTTCTAAACTGAATATTACAGCTAAATTAATTAACGTGGAAATTCACTTTCACCTTTCCCTTAGTGACCTTTGTTGGGTAAACTTGTTTAGACGCGGGTCAAATTTGGTGGGCCATACTTTTGTGTTATTTATTTGTTCAAACCCAGGACCCCAGGTTTGGAAAACAAGCGCTTAGCCACTCAGTCACCGCCTCCCCCCTCTCGGTTATCTTATTTTCGTGAAATAAAGCGAATAGAGTGTTCAGATAGCAAGGAATTAAGGAACTCTTCAAATAGTCTGTGAGGAAGACCCACTGGAATAAAAAAGTGTTTTCAAGTATTACTATAACAGTCAGGACTGGTTTATTCTTAGGACAGTTTTATAAAGAAAAAAACAACAAATTAACAGTCACGTGATTGAAGCACATTGAACGTTCATAGAAATATTGTGCGAAACAACAAGTCTTACAACATACAACATAAAATAAAAAAACACGTTTAAATTTGTATTGAAAGCTTGAATTTTTACATTTTGAGTGAAATTTATATATTTAATTATTGTTACAAAACATGTGGATAAAACCTTCATGCGGGCCGAAGTTGGCCCTCGGGCCGTAATTTGCCCACCACTGTCATAAGTCTATGCCAGTATTTTTAGCAATGTGCAGCTATAACGCTTGTTATGAGTTTAAGATGTTTACAGATTATCTCCGTAACTGGAAGCGAAGCTTTGCATTCCCATTGTGAAGAATAGACGTAGGGAAAAGTATTGCTGCTTTTAGTAATACATTCTTCTAGCGTCCAGAGTGCTCTATTTTTTTAAGTGACTTAATTAAATTAATGTATGCTGTACCGACTAATACTGAAAATGTAAGAAAGATTGGTTCTTGTAGCACCAAATCAATGGAAGACAACTAAAGGTTATTCCTTGGTATAGCACTTTGTGATTCAAACTGCTTAAGTGACATTAGATCCTGTTCTCCTCAAGGCTGACTCCTGAAGCCTTTACCATGTTTGGGTATAGCTGCAACGTAGTTTTCATCAGACTTGTTCCTTCTTTTTTAGGCAGCTAGTAATTCAAAGCTAACTAGCCTCTCATGTCCAAAAAAGAGACAAAACTTAACAAGCAAAATATTTTTTTTTAAATCCTTTAAGAAAAGACAAAGCTCATCTAAGGTGAATCCTTGTTAAAAATTGATGAATCACTGTTAATGTTAAACTTAATTTATCTCGCTACATTACAAGATAGTTAAAACCTGCTAAGACTTGCCTACAAGGAACACAACCAGGTCTAAGAAACTATGTAAAAAGTAAGGTAAAGTTCCCCTTTCAGAACTTGTGGACTATAGGTCAGATGATGTAAAGGTCATCTGTTTTTGTGGACTACGGTTAACGAGGGTGTCATGTGACCAGCACAACGACCAACCGCCTTTATTTTTCCCTAACTAATGTCAGGTACCCATTAAAGTTGGGTAGACTCAGAGGTGCCCAAAGATTCCGAAATAAAAAAAAAAAACATTCTTCACAAGGATTCGAACCAGGGACCCCGATTCGGAAGCCAAGCGCGTTAACGAGTAAGCTAGACTTTTCATCAATTCAAAACTACCAGTACGAAAGAACATGGGAAAGTACGAATGAGGGAAACACAAAGTGTAGATTTTGATATATATCTGGAGAAACTCACATAGCTAGCTTTTTTTTTTTTAATGTGCACCATAAAGTGTTCATAAGTGATGTTGTTGTTTAGGGTTTATGTCATGTTTAGGCCATTTTTTAGCACTACAGAATCAAATTTTTCAAGCTGTTCTGCTTGAAGCACTAAATAGTTTCAAGGTAGAGGAAATAGTAGACTTTTGCTCTATAAGTTAAAACTTATTCAAATACAAAGTGGCAACAAACTAGTGGTAATAAAGGTAAGTTTTGTTACAATTATTTTTATTTTTTTTTTGGGGGGGGGGGGGCAGTAAAATTAAATTTAAACGTCCTTGGCACTAGGATGTGCGGGGAACAACATATTATTGATCATGTGTTTTTGACAACGTTTAAGCATGGACATTAAATGTAATATAAGTTAGAAGAGCACAAAAAAAAATTGATTTGTTTTTCACAAAAACATCCGGAACACTATATTATAGATACTTACAACTATTGAGATGTTTCGGAAGGATCATTAAAGGTTAAACCAGATTTTTATTAACTTGTAGAGTTGTTTTTTTTTTTTTTTATCTAAACGTGAGGGACAGACCGAAAAACAGACAAAACGCACAAAAAAAAAGTGTCTTGTATTCTGATGGGGGCAGTAAACGAAAAATAAATAAAATCTGATTATTTAAAAATTTTTGAGGGAACTGATTAGTACTATGCCCAGTCGCTGCTTGTCACGCTATTTTACATAAGTTATCTATAATGAAGTCCATTTAAAAAAAATGTGCGTGATATTTACATACAAAGTGCATTTTTAGCCTTTATAAATAAACACAAATGTTTTCTTTTCATTTTAGCAGCTAGTTGACCAGAAAAAAAAAACACTTTTAAAAAGTATTTTTATTTGTTGTGAACATTTCTTGTACATTATACAAGAGTATTTGGCTTTCCGTACTGAAATACAAAATAAAGACATTTCCTTCTTTTTTATCATATTATAACATTATCTCCCTTACATTTATGTATTGTTCTAGAATTGGTGCATTTTTTAATGAAAAAATCTCTTGCATAATTATTTTTATAAATTAAACTGTTTGCTTTTGGAAAACCAAAAGTAGCCGTTGCACCTAAACCTTTCGAGCCGCATCTCTTGGTGAATTTTTTTTTCCTTTCTCTTCTAGTTTTCGAGATCCGAGTGTGACAGACGGACAGACGGATATTTTGCACAAAACTTATAGCGGCTTTTTCCCTTACGGAGGCCGCTAAAATAAGGTTATATTGAGTGAAGGGAGAGCACCATTTCATTATAGTAATATCTTTCAATATTATATAAAATGAATTAATTAATTACCACTATTCGATTACATAACTGGTAACTTTTTAAATTGATTCAAGTGTTACAACTACAATTAGTGGTATCTATAGATGACTGGAGATACGAGAGGGCGTATGTGTCAATGTCTGGATGAGAGAAAAATATTGTTCATGCGATACGGGTGAATGACTGTGAGACGCAAGTGCTTACGTGGTGTGCTTGTACAAGTAGATGTGAAAAGTGTGGAGAGAGAAAAGTATTGAAGGCATGATTTTCATAGTGTTAGTTCATCAATATCATCAAACTCCGTTTGAGTGAGAGCTTGAGAGGCTTAAATCCTCTCTTGCAAAAGACCTGGATAGAAACCCTGCTGTCTCGCGTAGTGCATATAGAAATTTTTGGTTTCCCAGACCTCCGGGACAGTGATCGCCTACCTCCTCGTGGTGTCCTCTGGTAGCTTGACTAAGCTCACCTCCTTGCTCTCGGGTCGTTCTGAAAAGGGTTAATGTTGCGGGAGCCTAAACTTTCCTAGGAGACTCTCACGCTCTCCTGGTGCAGAGCTCTGCTGGTGAGGTTTGGGGAAAATGCTAAGCTCTGACTGACATAGCTCCTGCACTCTCGTCTGGTTTAGGAACTGTGTCTGTCGGGGTCTATAGTTTATGCTGAACTGATCAGCCGCCGCCCTGGATACTAGTGAAGGGTCAAGCCATTAAAATCTGCGTGCTCTAAACTGGTGGGTACAAAAAAAAAGGTCTCCTGCCTCAGTCCACTTTCGTGGATTAAACCCTGCCCATACGATTGAGTGGCTGAATTAACATAATGTGTGTGTGTGTGTGAGAGAGAGAGAGAGAGAGAGAGAGAGAGAGAGAGAGAAAATTTTGGAGAGAGAAGTCAGAACTTGTAGTTTGAACTCCCATAAATGAAGTTGGCACTTATGTATTGTAAAGTTGTATAATAAATGTATATTGAAACTACTACAAGTATACTTGTCCTTGCATTGAAATTACCAACACTATAAAGAGCCCGCATCATAACAAATGTGCTATTTAATTTGATCCGAGATTGGAAAGTGGGAGACAGAAAATTGTAAAAGAATCCACAAAATAGAAGTACGCTGATCGTTTTGTGAAAGTTTTCAGATATAAGTAAAATATAGAAACCAAAAAAAAAACAACACGAGTCCTTATATTGAAAAGTCGGAGAAAAAGTGTAAAGAACAAAGCGAGATATACAGACAGACGGTGTGAGTATAAGCTTTATAAAAAAATGACAGTCTGAATTTTAAGAAATTTCAGAATGAGCTCACTCAAATGTGAATTGAAAGAATGCATAAGACGTCAGGTCAACTGCAGCATTTTTTACACTGCATTATAATTCATTTTTTAGTTGGCAGGAGAGGATTGGTTTTTAATGAGAACCTGGTTAGTTCACAACTAAGGATGCAGTTTAACTGATAGATGTATAAAGTCCAATGGAAAGGAGAATAAAGCTGTTGTCTTGTAAATTATTCAAACGAGGCTTCCAGCTTGATAAGTAACCAAGATGCTAATATTTTGTCCCAAATCTACGTGACAAATCAGGGAGTCAGTATATGTGGATCTTTAGCATCTTACAAATGTGCAAGGCTGTATAAGTTACTAAGGGACAGAAGCTTCTGAACAGCGGGTAATGAAGTGATGACATAGGGGACATTGTCGTGGCTGGATACTTAGCGGTTCCTCAGAGAAATGGCTGATGCATAAATTGATAAATGGTCTTTCATGTTTATAACATAGTCAGTTATAGACCATAAGTGTAACATATTGCAGTGACAGTCTTCTCTTAATATGTCGCGAAATATAGGAAGAATTTATAAACATTTTTTTTGAATTAAAACAGGTGCAGAAAAATGTCAAGAGCGGAAACGTGTACAATTTAATTTTAAATAATATAGTTTGTTATTTAACTAATAAATAAAATTATAACTGAATAGGAGAGACAATATAAATTATGTATATGGCAATACAGAAACATGTCAGAAAGAGACTGTCTGTGTGATTGCGAGATGTGTGGACTACAGTTTTAGAAAGTGATCACATTTCAAGAACAGATGTTGGCTGACTTTCAGAATGTGATCAAGGGTGATTCGCAGAAAGAAACAGATGAAGAAACAAGAGTAGAGACCGAGACCAATAGTTTAACCAGCGCTTTTGCTGTAGACGTATGTGATGTGAGTGCCTCCATCAGCCAGATAGAACAAGACAATGTTGTGTCTTTCCACAAGCCTGTAGCTGAGGACATTAAAGACATCTGTCAATCTGCCAGTGTTGATGAAAGTAACTCAAATCTTGATGGCTGCACCCAGATGTTTGGCAAGAACTTTGTGTGTCGAGCTTTGCAGGGAGAACGCCAACTCCAAGAAACCCATCGGCAAGGTCTGCACCCAACAGACGTTTGTCCAGCTGACGAGACCAGAGTGAGAAACCCTGGTGATGGTCAAGTAAGTGAACTGGAGCCTGATGCTGAAGATGAGGGTCCTTCGCAAGTGGAGTGCTGCCAACTTGCTCCACTAGTTTGCCCTCCGGACACGCCTGAAGATGATGTGTGCCACTATTTCCCCTCCTGTGGACCTGATACCCATTCCCAAAACCCTTCTCTTGAAAGCCCTATGAAACAACCTGATAGGCCAACGATCCTGGTGACCCTAGTCCTGACATATCCCTACCCAAGTGTTAAGTGGCTGCTCTCGGTAGTGAGCGACTGAAGAAGGCGACGTTTGCTGAGTCCAAAGGGCATGGCGATGCAACCAAGACGTCAGTGCAACCAGGTGAAGGTCAACTGGAGCAGGAGAAAGAGACATACGCAGACTACAACACAGATGGCTCCATCGAGATGGCAATATAAGCCCATTGTCGCTCCACCGATAGACCTCCTCCTGCATCGATTCACTTCCACTGCCCATGTCGTGAGATAGATTTTGTCCGGGACGGACAAATCTGGGAAGGGGGCAGTGTTATGACCCTATTGGCGGCGCAAAAGGGTTAACTATAGGATCAGCTGACACACACGTGAATCACTCAGGTCAGCGGGGCCATGGACAAGGGACAGTACTACGATTACACGATTACACGCAAATATGACCAATGTTATGGTCATGTGATCGAAAGCCTGCGTGTACGAGTGACACAGTGTGTAGGAAAGCGGCAGTTCAAGACCGGAGAGCGTCGAGACCGGGACTGTTAGTCGGCCATGAAGTCGGTCCAGGTTGAATCCTCAGGTGTTGATGTACAAGTCCAGAAAGAGAGACAGTAGAGTTTTGTACGGTGATGTACAGAGTGACATTTTAGTTTTTGATGTGTTTGATGCCAATTGTCTAGTATTGGCTGTTACCTACTTATTCACTCATTATTAAAGTACCAGATTATTGTGGAGCTCTTGTTGTCAGGTTCTTGATGTGTTGATGTGTTGTGTTGTGTTTAGCAGTGTTTACAGGAGCCTGATTAGGAGAGAGAGGATCGTAACAATATTATTTCATCTTGTCTGCTGATACTGTGTTAGTCTGAGAATTTCTATGTTCGCCGTTATTGATAAGCCTCAAAACACGCGCACAAGAACCCAATGTCACCACGCCTACATCTGAAACCACCCCAGTGACATTTATGGTGTCAGAAAAATTCACACCGGTGACACACCTTTTATGGCAGTAAAAGATTTCTTAGCTTTTTGTCTCCTAATTGACGATGCCAATGTTGATTTGACCCCATTAAACTAAACTGATTTTCGGATTGATAAACATTTTTTTTTTGTGTGGTGTAAAAAAAAAAGCATTCATTCCCCTACAATTCGATGCCAAATTTTCTGATGACTGTTTAATCATAAGAGGATAGGGAAAGAGGAAACTAATTACTGAGAGAAAGAGATGACATTCACACTTCAATGAGCCCCAAACATGAAGTGAAAATAGAGCAGTGAGATTTATGACAAACGAATATTCACATTTAACTAGTGAAGCACCATTAGAGATTAATAACAGGGTTACTACAGCGATTGGACCCCACGATGACTTTCTAACTAAAAAAAAACCCGCAAAGTAAAACTCTATGGCTATATAACATGGTCTTTGGCGATTGCAAAAATACCTTCCTTTAATACCAAGAAAAAGAAGAAGAGGCAGACAGAGAAAGCGATGGGAAGACAGCATAGAAGAATAGACGGGCCTGTCATTGAAAGAGGTTCTAGCCAAGTCTAAATATAATTATTATATTATTATATAAAAATAACTTATTAGAAAGCCCTAGTAAGAGAGAAAGAAAGATATTAGGGGAAACCTGAGGAGAGGGAGATAAATGTGTGACAAGAGTTTAAGATAATAATAAATAATAATAATAATAAAAAAAATAAAACAAGCAAAACATATAAAATACTTTTTTTTTTATAAATAAAGCTTATCAAAGTGTAAAAGTCACTACCATATCTCTCAAAACTTTTCTGTTTAAAACAAAATTAATTAACTAACACTAATTTATAAATAAATTGTTATTATTATTATTAATTTTTAATTATATTTTTTAAATAACGTTAAATATCCATAATGTATGTTATTAACATGAAAAAAAAAAGCAAATGAAATTTCTTGTAGACATAAAGAGTTAAAATAATCTCTATAAAAAATAAATAGTTTGATGAGTTTTTTACCTACCTTTGTTGTACACCAAATACAAATTTAAATAATACAAGTTTTTATAGTTAAATTACTTTACAGTTCTCAAGCTCAACAGGTTTGGTGGTGATACAATTTATGATTTTTTGATGCTCAGGAGTTGAGATAGAAACTGCAGAGTCTAGAGAGTACAGTACATTACAAGGAAACATAGTTCATTACATTTTCTCTCTCACTGTATTTGTAAATAATAACATGTTCATTTCGTCAGTCAAACAGCCGTGAAAGGTTAACTAAAAATACACACCCAGAACTACCTTCTATTTGAATTTTGAAGAATACGTTTTTATGCTAATTTTCTACCCATCTTTTTCTTTTCTCTAAGAAAATTGTGCGCGATTTGTCTGTACTTTGTATTCAGATGATAATAGCCACAGCAGCTGGTGAAACACGTGACAAGACTGAAGTCTGCCGTCACGGCCCACGTGATATTAATGGAGTTCCTCCTCTCCACGGCGCTACTCCACGGGTAGAAATAGTAAATGACTAGTAGCAATAATCTTGGTAGGTTGCAGACGAGGTGGAGGAACGAAAGGAATAGGACCATTTTAATTAGTTTCGCCTCCTTTTTAGTGAGTTGTGCGATCCTGTGGCTTGCAACTTTAGTGGTCTCTCTTGTGTTGCGTATTCTGGATGAGTTTCGTAAAGAGACCGCCATCCATAGGGAAGAGAGGAATAGAACTGTCTGCGAGACAAAGAAGAGAAAAAAGCTACAAATCAAGCGCAGAAGAGACTCTACCTGGGCAGAAGCATACGATGAGATGATTGTGTAAGTCCATTTATCAGAAATTAAGCTTGACGAGCTGTTGTAGTCCCGAGGTCCAGTATAAACCCACTCCATTTTTTCGATGACAAAGCCAGGGACAAACATGAGAATGTGTACTCCGTACACGAACATCACAGCAAGACAGCTTCGCTGCATTGTAAACAAATCTTTGACGCGAAACGGGTAGGCCACGCTCAGGCACCTTTCTAGCGATATAATTACTGTAATCCAGCACGAAATTAAATAAGCCGCGTTGACCGCCCAGGCGAAATGAACGCGGGACAAAGCTTTAAGGTCTACAGAGATCAAAGGACACAGTCTATCAATGATGTCCATACTCACGATTCCTAACTCAAGCGCTGTAATTAAGAAATCTGCCAACGAGAGACTAAACAACTCCACAGTCATGCTATCGGGAAGTCGCATCTTTAGAAAGATAGCCATGTTGGCAGCATTGCTTATAAAGCCAAGAAATGAGATAAAGCCTAATAAGATAACATTAGTTATCATTAAAAATAAATAATTTGTATCATCTGATGACATTAACTCATTCACTGCTATACTGCCATTATAATTAAGTGTCAAATTGTTATTTGTCCCATACGAAAGTGCCATTTTGTTCGCTGTACGTTGTTTTTTTCGTAATATAAGTATTATGTTGTTACATGTGAAACTATAAATATTCAATACGTTTTACTTTAAATCGACGGTACATAATGTTAAGAAAATAAAAAAAGACTTAGTGCAAACTAACAGCTATAAAGTTGTAATCCTTATCAGCAAACAATCAGCTTCTGGATCTAGATGTAGGTCCAATTTAACCTTGTCAGTAATAAGATCTTAACTCTTTCTCTCCTAACTGACGATACCAACGTTGATTCCACCAGAATGTGGTAAATAATTACGGAGAGAAAGAGTTAATCTATGCTCTTCTTAAAGTAATCAAGTTCTAGAGTTAAATCAGCGTCCTTCTGAAAACTGTAAGTGATGTAGGTCTAAGTCTTCCTCAAAGTCTGTCAAATTATAGAATTAGATCTATGTCCATCTCTAGTGTTTGATTTTTAGATATATATATATATAAGTCCATTTCAATGTGGTCAGCTTATAGATATACTATCTTTACAATGTGCTTAGCTCTAGATATAAGTCCTTTTCAATGTGGTCAGCTTATAGATATACTTCATTTTCAATGTGGTCAGCTTATAGATATACTATCTTTTCAATGTGCTCAGCTCATAGATATAAGTCCTTTTCAATGTGGTCAGCTTATAGATATAAGCCCTTTTCAATGTGCTCAGCTCATAGATATAAGTTCTTTTCAATGTGGTCAGCTTATAGATATAAGTCCTTTCCAATGTGCTCAGCTCATAGGTATAGGTCCTTTTCAATGTGGTCAGCTTATAGATATACTTCCTTTTCAATGTGGTCAGCTTATAGATATACTTCCTTTTCAATGCGGTCAGCTTATAGACCTGATATACGTCCTTTTCAATGTGGTCAGCTTCTAGATATACTTCCCTTTCAATGTGGTCAGCTTCTAGATATACTTCCTTTTCAATGTGGTCAGCTTCTAGGTATACTTTCTTTTTCAATGTGGTCAGCTTCTAGATATACTTCCTTTTCAATGTGGTCAGCTTCTAGATATACTTCCTTTTCAATGTGGTCAGCTTCTAGGTATACTTTCTTTTTCAATGTGGACAGCTTCTAGATATACTTTCTTTTTCAATGTGGTCAGCTTATAGATATACTTCCTTTTCAATGTGGTCAGCTTATAGATATACTTTCCTTTTCAATGTGGTCAGCTCATAGATATAAGTCCTTTTCAATGTGGTCAACCTATTGATATACTTCCTTTTCAATGTGGTCAGCTTATAGATATACTTCCTTTTCAATGTGCTCAGCTCATAGGTATAAGTCCTTTTCAATGTGGTCAGCTTATAGATATACTTTCTTTTCAATGTGGTCAGCTTATAGGTATACTTTCTTTTTCAATGTGGTGAGCTTATAGATATACTTTCTTTTTCAATGTGGTCAGCTTCTAGATATACTTCCTTTTCAATGTGGTCCGCTTATAGACCTAGTATACGTCCTTTTCAATGTGGTCAGCTTCTAGATATACTTTCTTTTTCAATGTGGTCAGCTTCTATATATACTTTCTTTTTCAATGTGGTCAGCTTATTGATATACTTCCTTTTCAATGTGGTCGGCTTATAGATCTAGTATACGTCCTTTTTAATGTGGTCAGTGTTACGTCACGACCAGGAATTTGGCGGGAAAATTAATTGTTTCATAAAAAGTGAAAGTTTTGAGTTAGAGACAATGAGGCGACGAATATAAAAAAAACAACAAGATTTTCAGTAAGAATAGCGAAATGTAAACAGACTACTTTTGACGGCTTTAGAGAGAGGCAGGCTTTATACAACGTAGACATTTAGTTTGACGACATTCGACGGTTCCTTTTATTATTATTAAGCTTCTTGTTCGACTTTCGTTATCAGCGTCGAATAACTTAAATCGTTGTCCTTTTGCCTGTGTAATTTGAGTTCATTATTTGAGAGTTACCTCCGCTTAACTTATATGCGTAAGACACAGTGTGGAAGCACCTAACAGTCAGATTATGAATGGAAACTCATGCCTTTGTCAAAGTGGTCATCTCATGGTTCAAGTATTAAGTCCTTATAAATGTAGTGATATGCTCTATATAGAACTTGATATATGTCAGGGTGGTAAGCATCAGGTCTATTTGTTCAGGTTTGATGAAGTAATGTGCAACTTGTATCATGAAATTGTAGCTTTGATATTACTAGCTTGTTAGACACGATGAAGAGAGTCTGGCCACGCAAAAGTTTTTCAAAATCGTTTATGACTAATGCTTTTGTTATTGCGTGTAGTTTTTTTTTATTGTGTACGTGTTTAAGATTGTCATTGTTTTGATGGATAATACCAACGCCGTCGCACAACTTTTAAACACTGGATCTGCAAAGCCTAGTTGTATCATCTTTTCTAATAGCTCAACTTTAATAATATGCTTGAGAACTTTGGCCTTCAACGATTTGATTTACCTTCGTCTATTATTGTTGGGATAATTGTTTTAGAGTGAGTGTATATATGTTACAAATAGAAACAAATCAGAAGCCTATGATGACCTGTTATAAATTCTAGCTTTGTATTTAACTTTTCAATAATATTTTTTTTTTCTTTTATCGCTTATGTGTTATTTGTCCCACTAATTTCCAGTATTTCAATATGTTTTTATGGCTTTGATCTTATTGTTTCTTTTGTATTGTGATAACAATCCACATCTCAGAAATACCCCTTACGTAAATATATCTTAGTTGATGTTAAACAGAAATATAGTTTATGTAGAAACACTGTTAATATTTTCTAGACATATAAAGAAATACGTAATAATATTAGTAAAGATTAGGTTTAGTAATTATATGATTAATACAGAAAATAGTTTACAAGAACGAAGAAGCTACTATAATTAGAGATAGATATCTACATAAAGAGATGTAGTGTTCTCGGAGACGACTTATTCTAAGTCAGATCTGGTCTATAGTGTTTCAGAAGAAAAAAAAACATTATAAAATTATAATTTTATAAAGATTTAGAAAAAAAAATTGCATTCGTTCAGTTATGTACCAGACTTAGCAGAGTTTAAGTCATCGATTAACAAGCATGACTAGATTGATATATGAAATGCGTAGGACGTAATTATCTTTTTTTTTTTTTTGAAGTAATGTCTGAAATATATAAGATAAGATAAGATATTAAATTGGATACAGTGATTCCTTAGAAATTAGATATACAGAAGTCAGGGGAAAGAATATCCACAATCATTGCATGGTAAAACTCTTATGAAATCAATAATTTTGTTTTGAAAAGATCTATTTCCTTAGTAGAGTAAATCAGGGAGTCTCAAACTGGGGAGCGCTAGGTAGGAAAAGAAACGTCTCATCAGTAGGCAGGATGATTCTAATTTGTTCAAGATACAGACAACGTGTTTATTCGAAAGAGGATCCACGATAATTTCGTGACACAGCGCTTGTAAAATCAATGATGCTATTTTGAGGCGCGGTTGCTGAGTGGTAAAGCGCTTGGCTTCCGAACTATGGGTCCCGGGTTCGAATCCTAGTGAAGACTGGGATTTTTTTTATTTCAGGGTCTTTATGTCACCCCTGAGTGCACCCATTTCTCTAATTGGTACCTGACGTTAATTGGAGAAGAGTAAAGGCGGTTGGTTGTTGTGCTGACCACATGACACCCTCGTTAACCGTAGGCCACATAAACAGATGACCTTCACTACATCTGCACTATAGACCTTAGGGTCTGAATAACGAACTTACTTAATTAACAATGTTCTTATTTAAAACTGAATGAATAAAGCTCACGAAAATTTGCTTAATAAGAGATATAAAATTATATTATTACTATTGCATTATTTAATAATGTTTCGTCATAAAAAGAAGACTTTTTATATCCTATACATTATTATACGGTTATAAGAAAGGCGGAATTTCTCCCTACTATAGGCAGAGTGAGGGGTGAGGAAGGCGGGTGCATTAAGCCCCGGGCAACACACTCAGAGAACACCAAAAGATTTTTAAGACAAATATGATCTTCTGGAATCGTTTTTGTTTTTTTTTTTTGTTTTTGCTTCTATGACTATTAGTAAAAAAAATACAATTTAAATAGTTACAATTTAAAATAAACTAATTACGAAGTAATCAAGCAAGGAAATGAAACATATCTGTATTTAGGTTATCATAGAATTGTATCGTACTAAGTTTCTCTATACATGCTATTTCTTCTTCAGTTACAAATGATTAAAACAACAAACCCCTTTGCTTATTCAACAAAAACCTTAAGGCAATTACAAATTATTTAAAAGATTAATCCTATGAGTAAATTAACCTTTAAATTGACAGCAGCTTGAAATCAAATAACCTATTTTTTAAATTTAAATACGTCGTTTTAAATCTCTGCTTAGTCTACGGCATTTTACGTCTCGAGAGACGATCTTTTCCCTTTGCAACTTCTTGTGTGACTAAAGAGGCCAATCCTTGATACACAGCTGCAATCGCAGGTTGGGCATATGTAATCACCAGGCGCCGTTGCATTTTCACCCTTCTTTCTGCTTCTGTTGTGTATGACATCTGCAATCCGAGACCCTTCCTTTATGCTCTCTCTCCATGTGGATCTATCCAGTACCACCTCTTCCCAGCTGCTAGTGTCGATTTTGAAGCTCTTCTGCTTAGTAGTTTAATAAATAGTACCTCTTAAAACCTTCTATAAAATGTGCAGGTTATTTCTCTTACGACAATTTCTTAAAGGCCTCCATGAAATGCAAGTGGGCCACTCTAGCATCATCAAGGTGGCATTAGATTCTGTTAGAGTCGTTTTAAGGTAAATCCTTTCACGACCATTTCTCTGTATTACAAACGTACGGGGCACAATTCTACGACAATTCCTCTATTAGAGTGTCGATTGTAATATAGTTCAAGTGAAGGGTGTCACAATTTTCCTCAACTCCTCTCTTCTTTCTCCTCGTTACGAGAGGTTTACTTTCTGAATATTGTTTTTAAATTTCTGTCCTAGAAGTCGAAAGTTTGTAGCGCATTCTTATTTTTATTTTATTTATCAGGCCTTGCCCTCAACCAATCCTTGCATTTTATATTTCGATAGCTCCATTCATACTATTTTTTTCATTCACGCATTCGCTTTACTGATAACATTATTATTTCGTTTCATTGTGTCCAAAAACACTCTAAAAGACTATATGGACAGTGATATGTAAAATAAAAGATCTGCGGGCCGCGGGTAACATATGGCTGGTATTAAACAAAGCTATTCGAGTTTGTTACTTTGATTAGATGTTTAGTGGTTCATTAACAATTAGAAAGTCATCACAGGGGTGATTATGAGAAAATAGTCTAGTCAAACACCTTGTCTAGTCAAACACCTTGTCTAGTCAAATACTTGTCTAGTCAAAAAACTTGTCTAGTCAAACACCTTGTCTAGTCAAATACCTTGTCTAGTCAAACACCTTGTCTAGTCAAACACCTTGTCTAGTCAAACACCTTGTCTAGTCAAATACCTTGTCTAGTCAAACACCTTGTCTAGTCAAATACCTTGTCTAGTCAAATACCTTGTGTAGTCAAATACCTTGTGTAGTCAATCACCTTGTGTAGTCAAACACCTTGTCTAGTCAATCACCTGTGTAGTCAAGCACCTTGTCTAGTCAAAAACCTTGTCTAGTCAAAAAACCTTGTGTAGTCAAATACCTTGTGTAGTCAATCACCTTATCTAGTCAAACACCTTGTCTAGTCAAACACATTGTCTAGTCAAACACCTTGTCTAGTCAAACACCTTGTGTAGTCAAACAACTTGTCTAGTCAAACACCTTGTCTAGTCAAACACCTTGTCTAGTCAAACATCTTGTCTAGTCAAACACCTTGTGTAGTCAAATAACTTGTGTAGTCAAACACATTGTGTAGTCAAACACCTTGTCTAGTCAAATGCCTTGTCTAGTCAAACACCTTGTCTAGTCAAACATCTTGTCTAGTCAAACACCTTGTGTAGTCAAACACCTTGTCTAGTCAAACACCTTGTCTAGCCACACACCTTGTCTAGTCAAACACCTTGTCTAGTCAAAAACCTTGTCTAGTCAAACACCTTGTCTAGTCAAACACCATGTCTAGTCAAACACCTTGTCTAGTCAAACACCTTGTCTAGTCAAACACCTTGTCTAGTCAAACACCTTGTGTAGTTAAACACCTTGTCTAGTCAAACACCTTGTCTAGTCAAACACCTTGTCGAGTCCAACACCTTGTCTAGTCAAACACCTTGTCTAGTCAAACACATTGTCTAGCCACACACCTTGTCACGGAACATGAGGCAAATAAATTTAAAAAAAAAAAGATTCTTGTGTTGTCCGGTAAAAGAAATAATTGTTCAAAAATTTCACCTTAATATGAGATTGGATGTGGGAGTGAAATGTGTACAAAGTTTTTACCAAACATAGAGACAAACAGATCGAGTTGCTATAAGCTTAATAGCAAGGTCTGCCAAAGTGGGTTTGCATGCAACGCCGCCTTTTGTTTTTAAATAGAATTTTTGAACCGGTAATACAGCATGTGAAACAGGAGTCAGAAAGGTAAAGACCCACAAGGTTAGGCATCATTAACATAAATAATGTTAAACTTATAAAAAAAATTATGTCGATTTTAAAACATTCCTAATTTCTTTGAAATATGTTGATAAATATTACTAAGAAGGTTAGGCATCATTAACATATATAATATTAAATTTAAAAAGAAGTATGTTGATTTAAAAAAAAATCCTAATTTCTTTGAAATATGTTGATAAATATTGCTCTGTACCTTGAATTCAGACGGTAATATCCGCAAAAACTGTAGGAGCAAGTGACGGTGCTACATGACGCAATGGCGGTCCATACAAATGAAAGAAAGTCGCTTTGAGCGTTAACGCTGGTCCACGGATACACATGGTAAAATACGGTCAAAGTCAGCCTTGGCAAGTTACAGACTGTGTGAAGCAAGGATAGAAATAAAACTATGCTGACCATTCTCTTCTCAGACCTTGTGAGCTGAGAGAAGTCTGTAGCGTGGAACTTTTCGGCTGATGATGTCTTGGAGCGCACGGAGGTGGAGAGATTTAAAGAGAGCGTCATCCACACGGAGCAACCAAAAATCACCACCTGGGCAGTGATGAAGAGAAACAAGCCGGCGGTGATGTCCAGGACGGTGTCAAGCTGCTGCGTAGCCTCTGAGAAAACGATGGTATACGTCCACTTGTTATCATCAGAGGTGTTTCTGGAAGGTGGGCTCACCAAGACCCATTCCATTTTCTCTATAATATACGCTGGGATGAATATAATAATGTGGACCACGAAGATGGCGCCTATGATGGCGAGGCAGCGTCGTCTTGTGAACATTCGCTTAACTCTGAAAGGGAACACGACGCAGACGCACCTTTCCAGCGAGATCAAAGCTGTTATCCAGCTGGAGATGAGATAGCTGGCGTTGACCGCCCAGGCAAAGGACACATACCCCAGCGCCCACAGGTCAACTGAACTCCACGGGTATAACTGGCTGGCCACGTAGATACAGGTGATGCTCAGCTCTAAAGTTGTCGCAGAAAAATCAGCGAACGCTAAGCTGAAAAGTTCCACGGACATGCTGTCTTTTAGTGTCAGTCTTGTGAAGATGATCATGTTGATGATGTTGCTGACGACACCAATGAGTGACACTAGACCTAAAACAACGATGTTAACAGCAGCAACAGCTAACTTTGTCTCTTCGTCCAAGTGAAACCACTGGT
Source organism: Biomphalaria glabrata (assembly GCF_947242115.1). Taxonomy (NCBI): domain Eukaryota; kingdom Metazoa; phylum Mollusca; class Gastropoda; family Planorbidae; genus Biomphalaria; species Biomphalaria glabrata. Next base: position 42,524,917 of record NC_074719.1, read on the forward strand.
CAATATCCAGCAGCTCAACATCTGTTGACATTGTGTTTTTACGTTAGTTTAGACCCAGTACCACTTCAGCATTTTGGTGAATTATAGACAAAGGATATTAACGTAAATTTTAATAAACTTTTTTTTCATTAAATATTTTTGATAAATTCTTTAAATTTTGTAGCTTCCTATACACGCACTGTACGAAGAATGATTTAGGTTTCATTCCACTAAAACAAATTGGTTCTCGAGATGTTCTGTACAGAAAAAGAAAAGAATTATATATATTCATTAAATATAACAATGTGGTTGAAATTTTTACAAATTACAATTAAAGAGGTTATGTTTTGTATTGAAAGAAAAGGTCCCGTACTAAAAATAGAGCATATTGTAAACATGTAAACATTATTGATATCAGTAATAAAAACAATTCTCCTTGAATATCTGTGTTTTGATTGGGAGCTCAGAACAGTGCAAATGTTATCGCATGTCAGAACACCGAACAAGAGAGAACTGAGAACTAAAAATAAGAAAAGACAGAAGTGAATATAAGAAAGGGTTGACAAGTGAATATAAGAAAAGGTTTGACAAATGAATATAAGAAATGGTTGACAAGTGAATATAAGAAAGGGTTGACAAGTGAATATATAAAAAGGTTTGACAAGTGAATATAAGAAAGGGTTGACAAGTGAATATATAAAAAGGTTTGACAAGTGAATATATAAAAAGGTTTGACAAGTGAATATATAAAAAGGTTTGACAAGTGAATATAAGAAAGGGTTGACAAGTGAATATATAAAAAGGTTTGACAAGTGAATATATAAAAAGGTTTGACAAGTGAATATATAAAAAGGTTTGACAAGTGAATATAAGAAAGGGTTGACAAGTGAATATATAAAAAGGTTTGACAAGTGAATATAAGAAAGGGTTGACAAGTGAATATAAGAAAAGGTTGACAAGTGAATATAAGAAAGGGTTGACAAGTGAATATAAAAAGGTTTGACAAGTGAATATAAGAAAGGGTTGACAAGTGAATATATAAAAAGGTTTGACAAGTGAATATAAGAAAGGGTTGACAAGTGAATATAAGAAAAGGTTGACAAGTGAATATAAGAAAAGGTTTAAAAAGTGAATATAAGAAAAGGTTGACAAGTGAATATAAAAAGGGTTGACAAGTGAATATAAGAAAGGGTTGAAAAGTGAATATAAGAAAGGGTTGAAAAGTGAATATAAGAAAGGGTTGACAAGTGAATATAAAAAGGGTTGACAAGTGAATATAAGAAAGGGTTGACAAGTGAATATAAAAAAGGGTTGAAAAGTGAATATAAGAAAGGGTTGAAAAGTGAATATAAGAAAGGGTTGAAAAGTGAATATAAGAAAGGATTGACAAATGAATATAAGAAAAGCTTGACAAGTGAATATAAGAAAAGCTTGACAAGTGAATATAAGAAAAGCTTGACAAGTGAATATAAGAAAAGGTTGACAAGTGAATATAAGAAAAGGTTTAAAAAGTGAATATAAGAAAAGGTTGACAAGTGAATATAAAAAGGGTTGACAAGTGAATATAAGAAAGGGTTGAAAAGTGAATATAAGAAAGGGTTGAAAAGTGAATATAAGAAAGGGTTGACAAGTGAATATAAAAAGGGTTGACAAGTGAATATAAGAAAGGGTTGACAAGTGAATATAAAAAAGGGTTGACAAGTGAATATAAGAAAGGGTTGAAAAGTGAATATAAGAAAGGGTTGAAAAGTGAATATAAGAAAGGGTTGAAAAGTGAATATAAGAAAGGATTGACAAATGAATATAAGAAAAGCTTGACAAGTGAATATAAGAAAAGCTTGACAAGTGAATATAAGAAAAGCTTGACAAGTGAATATAAGAAAAGCTTGAGAAGTGAATATAAGAAAAGCTTGACAAGTGAATATAAGAAAAGCTTGACAAGTGAATATAAGAAAAGCTTGACAAGTGAATATAAGAAAAGCTTGACAAGTGAATATAAAAGTTGACAAGTGAATATAAGAAAAGCTTGACAAGTGAATATAAGAAAAGCTTGAGAAGTGAATATAAAAGTTGAGAAGTGAATATAAGAAAAGCTTGACAAGTGAATATAAGAAAAGCTTGAGAAGTGAATATAAGAAAAGCTTGACAAGTGAATATAAGAAAAGCTTGACAAGTGAATATAAGAAAAGCTTGACAAGTGAATATAAGAAAAGCTTGACAAGTGAATATAAAAGTTGACAAGTGAATATAAGAAAAGCTTGAGAAGTGAATATAAAAGTTGACAAGTGAATATAAGAAAAGCTTGAGAAGTGAATATAAGAAAAGCTTGAGAAGTGAATATAAGAAAAGCTTGAGAAGTGAATATAAGAAAAGCTTGAGAAGTGAATATAAAAGTTGACAAGTGAATATAAGAAAAGCTTGAGAAGTGAATATAAGAAAAGCTTGAGAAGTGAATATAAGAAAAGCTTGAGAAGTGAATATAAGAAAAGCTTGAGAAGTGAATATAAGAAAAGCTTGAGAAGTGAATATAAGAAAAGCTTGAGAAGTGAATATAAAAGTTGACAAGTGAATATAAGAAAAGCTTGAGAAGTGAATATAAAAGTTGACAAGTGAATATAAGAAAAGCTTGACAAGTGAATATAAAAGTTGACAAGTGAATATAAGAAAAGCTTGAGAAGTGAATATAAAAGTTGACAAGTGAATATAAGAAAAGCTTGAGAAGTGAATATAAAAGTTGACAAGTGAATATAAGAAAGGGTTGACAATTAAATATAAAACAAAATCCAACAGTTAAAGCAAGACTCTAAAATGAATATAAAATGTCCAAAGAATTTAAGAAATTTGAAGAAAATTGCGATCTATAGTACAGATGATATAAAGGTCATCTGAGTCTCTGACCCACGATTAATGAGTGTGTTATGTGGCCAACACATCAATCATCCGCCTTTACTTTTCCCCAACTAATGTTAAGTACTCCTTACAGCAGGGTGGACAACGTTTAAATCAAGAAACTTCTTTAACTATCAAAAGTCCTTGACCAATAATAATAATAATCATCTGCTGTAATAGGATAGGTCTATTTTGACCGACAAATGGTAGATTTGAATGCTGTTCATTGATAAATAAGAAAAAAAACACTACCATTATTGACATCGTCGTACCACTGTCTCATAATTTAAGAAAAACTGAAATGGAAAAACAAAGAAAATATGGGAACCTAGGCTTGGAGATTAATTGTTTATGGAAGTTATCCAAAATAGCAATATTTCTCATTGTTATATCAACCGAGGGGATAATAACAACTGACCTCACAGACACCTTCAAGGCTCTTAATATTCCTAGGAACATCCTCATTGCCTGTCAGAGGGCGGTACTGCTGCAGACCTGCCTCATCACCATTTGTAAGCCTCCGTACACTAAGGCTCCGTACTGGGATCAATCCCTTACAGCACGGTCCAGGTATCTGGCGGTGTTCTGTAGGGTCTGCCTGTCTCCGTACAGAGCGAGACCCCCAGCATGCACCAGTTCTATCTGTTTCAAGACTAGTCGTATCTTCTATTGTGTTTCTGAGCACCCTGCAGTCGTAGAGGATGTGCTCCACGGTCTCCTCTTCTGCGTGACAGTGTCGACATCTGGGATCATGATTCTCCTGGATCCTACCGAAGTAGGCTTTTATCGGACAGTGTCCAGTGCTGAATCGTGCCAAGATTGCTTGCTCCTTTCTGTCTAGTTGCCACCACTCGTCTTTTCTGTTTGGGCGTTTGAGAACTTTCCAGACTTTCCGTCTCGTGCTACAAAGGTCCCAGCTGTTGTACCATTTGGACTTGATCCATTTACAAATCCTTGCTTTTGCACTCTCGTTTGTTCCTAGATTCGCCAAACTGTCGGCCTTCTCGTTTCCTCTGATTCCACAGTGTGATGGAACCCATTGCCACATCACCAGAAAATTCCTCAGTGGAAACTGATAAAGGCACTAAAATGAATTTTGTTTCTCTGGACGAACTTTAACGACCCTGGCTGCGCCAGCGAATAAATACTCGTTCGTTTCTAACAATAATAATAAAGATGTCGTCGCGTCTGTAGATTGAGAAGTAGTGCAGTACTTCACGTTGCTATATAGTCCTAACTGTGACCTACATATTTTATCACATCCAATGCAGCCTGATATCGGATTAGGTTCTCTTTTCCTCGTCTACAACTGTCTTCGGTTGTAGACTCATCACTCAAATAATACAACTAAAAACTATTAGTTTAAATTTGTAAAAGGGATTTTAAATGAAATCCTGGATTGCTATGTTGTTGTTTTTTACAAAGCTTATATTAATTCACTATGTCTGTCTGTCTCTAGGTCTGTCTGTCTGGTAGAAAGTGTGTACACGTTATTTCTTCCACATCCATTCTAGGATCAATTATTCATTGGCGCAGACAAGACATGAATAAATAATACAAAAAAAAATTATTTAATTAATTATTTTGTTTGATAACAACTAGAGAAACTAATCCTTCAGTAATCACAGATATGGCTAAATTTGTTGGGTTTCGTCCACTTAAATAATTTTTAACTCTATTTCTCTCTCACGAATTGTACGATCAAGTTTGTACTTTATACAATTTTTATTGTACCTAATAAAACAAGAATAAAAAAATTTGTCAATTAATTATTGATAATTAATATTTTGTTCGATAACAAATAAGGGAAATAACGTGTACATTATTGATAGATATAGTTTAAGGACAGAGTTCTTCCTCTTTAGATAAGCTTATGTTTAACGACTTCTTATATTTTGTTTGTTTTTAATTTGAAAAAAAATTCTTAAAATTTTCTTAATTCATTTTAACTTGTGATGTTCGAAATTCTATTATAAAAATGACATTACACTAAATTAATTAATCAACCAATAAACCAAATAATTAATCAATCAATATATCTATGTATCTAACTGGCTAACACAGACTAAAAACGCAAATCACCCAGGAGTTATAACAAATTCAAAAGTGTAATGGAATCCCCATATTGATGAAATGATTAGTAAATCAAATAAAGCATTAAGGTTTCTTAAAAGAAATTTCCATAAATCAAATAAGAACATAAAACTAAAATGTTATTTAACCTTGGTTAGGCCAATAATAGAATATGCATCCTCTGTTTGAGACCCCTCAACTCAATAAAACATTAAGAAACTGGAACAGACACAAAATAGAGTAGTGAGATTCATAATAAACGAATATTCACATTTGACTAGAGTAACACCTGTAGTAAAATTACTAAATATAGAAAGCCTTCAAGATAGAAGACTTAAAAGTAAAGTAGCAATTATACATAAAACAATGAACCATAATCTTTAAATAGAAAAACAAAATCTGATAAAATACTCAGAAAGACACAAAGATAAAGGCACATTCCTCGTTCCATATGCTAGGACAAATGTGTACAAATGCTTTTTCTTTCCTAGTGCTATCAGAGCATGGAATGGGGGTTGCCTGAGCTAGCCAGGAAAACCAATTACTTGACAGAATTAGATTGACCTAGGAACAAGCGTGTGAGTGTGTATGAACAAGTTAGATAGATACATTTGCTGCGAATGTTAAGCACTTCACTTTTCCTTACATTAAATACACAGGTAAAAAGAAAAAATATTGTTAACATATAACTGCCCTTTGTTTATTTGTACTATAAATGCCGAAGACTGCTGGAACTTCATGGGAAAAAAATGTAGACAGAGGTTCAATAACGAAATCAAATAAATGTTTTAACTAATGCAATTATAAAAGCTCCAGTCATTGTACACATCTCCGATACAGCTACACCTTACAAAGTTATATATCTGAAGCTGGCAGCTAAGTTTTAGATTACAATAGTTAGGTAAAACATTCGCACTTAATTCTACAATGTCTATTTTTTTTTTAAATATTAATTCTTAAAATTATAGCCATTATGTTTTTAAACTTATCACTTATAGTTATTTTTTAGAACTGTAACATTTTAGTGAAAAAGGTAATGGTCACGGAGACAGGATCCCAATTAGTCCTTCCATCCACAAGGCTTTGGCTGTGAGGCTATCATTATATTCTTCAACCTACACTATTAGACTGCTACTAACGATATTGATGATTATGATAAGCTGTGATAGTGTCCCTGCGTCAGTTATTATGTCACTGTTGGGGTGAAATCATAATGCAACGAAAGATCAAAGATGTAGGTAAAGACTTGTATAGTTCATAACTACTGCTCCGCCTGAGAGTATTTTAATTTATAATTATACTGTTGCTGACTATTTATAATAAACAATTCCTTGAATTCCCAAATTGAAAATATAAGTGTGAAGTGTGCAATAACACGCTTTGACATCTCTGAATATAGATCTAGTAACTGTTAATTATAACACGCGAGCTTCTTTTAATGACAGTAAATATACTTCAGCAAACCTCTGATCTTGGACGATTTTTAGTTTAAATGGTGGATAATAATAATAATAATAAGGCTTTTTTCGAGTCCAAAGATTTATGAGGAGTACAGTATTTCCCTGCGCCACCTTTGAAACACACAGCGTAGACATTATCGTTGTCTGGGGTTGGTTGATTTAGGTCCTCATTTTGCCGTCTACGTCTGCAGACAACAGTGGATTATGTTTTGGTCTCAAATGTGTATCCCGCGGCTGTTTCGATTAAAAGGGAGATTAAAACATGGTCATTAGCTATGGTAGGAATGCAAGGTAGGATCCCGTCGTTGCTTCCCTTAAATGCAGCTATTGGGCCTTCATAGTCATTGAAAATTGAACGGAAAACATGTAGGAATATTATTAACCTTTGGATTACAAGAAAATTCACTTACTTTATATTGTAATACCATTTACAGCAATGAGAATAGAGACAACTCAAACTTTTAAATAACCCTGGGAAATGTTCGCTAAAAATATTTCAATGCTTCTGGATGTAAACGAATTATAAGATACCTCACCACAAGATCTAGTTCCGTTAAACTCTGCTTGTTTTTTATAAGGCAAAACTGAATTAACATTCTTGGATGTACACTATATTAAAACATCACAAGCAATATTCAACACAACTAAATCACATTTAACAGGCAATTAGGCATTAGAGTTGAAGGAAATGCTCCTAACTACAATATCTAGTTCCATTATATTCTGCTTGTTTTTTAAGCCAAAACCGATTTAACTTTCTTTGGATGTAGGGCGTTCTCAAACAGCAGATCAAATCCAATAGGCATCAGAGTTTGGAGAAGTAATCCTCAAGTTGTTTTCTAGCAACTGTCTTGGCCGCACAGTTAACCCTTTAGATGTGTGGAGTGGTTTTAGCCTCCAAACTCTAGCATTGTAAATCCATTTTGTATGCACTTATTGTAAAAAAAGCTAAGCACTTTACTGGTTAAAGTAAACTTTTAGAAACGTCAACCCCTTCGCCATATCTTATCTTATAAAATACAGTAGCGAGCTAGAAACACAGCGAGACAGATTTGTCTGACTCTGCACAGTGATAGCACCGGAAGTCCTAGTTTAAACGGAACCGGAAAGCAAAAGCAAAAGTATAAGAGGACGAAATCCCATGATGCAATGAGCAAACATCCTAATCACCAGCTCTGATACTTCACTGCATTATACGACAATTTGATCAACACAAATTATGAGTATAAGGTTCAGCCAAATGTTTGATAAAATCCTGAAAAAGGCTTAAAAAAAAACAACAATATTTCTATTTGAGTTTTTTCAAGATATACTAAACATTGACAATGACGCTAAATAAAACTTCCTGTTTGTCAACTAAAAAAAAAAGAATTGAACTGTAAGTTAACAAGATCTCAATCTATGGAAGGTTTCAAATCTTCGTTTCAAATCTCACTTATTACAGCTAGTTATTTGGTTTTAAATTAGATTTAATTCATGAATGAGAGTCTATTGCTTTCACCAATATTGAATTTTGTGTGTGCTATAAACAGAGGGAACTAAGAATATTTGATTAAGCAGTGCTAAATAGTGCAAACAAATGGACATCATTCACCAATCGTAATCAAACAACATTGAGTCACGCGCTTCTCTATCTCTTGTATACAAATTACGATCTATTTTTATTTAACAATGGTTATCACGTGACAGTTTTTAAAATTGTTTTATCAATATTATCACGTAACCGTTCATTTTGATGAATAAGGACTATTGTCATACATCCCCCTCCAAAAATAAAATAGATCATATCAACATTACCTTTATATGGTAGACCGTATACACCGAAAGGTAAGAAATTTATCAACACTTTTTAATGTTTACCTGTTTTTGCCACAACCAGGGCAAGCATAACCATTGTCCGCCGTTGGTCGATTAAGATTTTCTTTTCGACGTCTGCGTCTGTCCTTAGCATCGGATTTTCTTTTCGTCTCAAATGTGTATCCCGCGGCCTTTGTGAGTGACCTTCAGATGTCTTGTTCTGAAGCCGCATGCAACCAGCCGCATACACCCCTAACTAGGAAGTAGTGCATTAACATTTTGAGGAAGCGGAAAAAGGAGAGTGTCTAGCGTATGAAGAAAGCAGAACACTTAGTAACATATGTCGAAGGGATATAGTAACCAAGGGAACTAAGCAGGCTATTTTGATTATGTTTTTCTTTAACTTAAACGGAGAGACTAAATGATAGGATTTATTTTATTTGTAGCTTTAGAACTATATTTGGCCTATACGGCAGAAAATGTAAAATTCGTCTTTTTCTATGGCCGACTGTTAACAAGGGGCGTCCTAAATATCTTCGGGCTGGCGCCACCGCATTCATCTAAATTGTTATAGAAGTATTTGAATCAATGTCAATCTTCTATTTTGAGGTGACATTTGTAATGTATAAAATAATAAAAAGAAGTTCAACAGAGGATATCTTTTAAATAGTTGAGTTTACATATGCCTGAATAGTAATTTTTGCTGCGGAGCATTACACCCTATTTACAACCGAAGCCATACGTTTCAATTGGGAATAGGAACTCTTTTTGTTTTGCTAATGCCTTTGAATGTGTAGATGATTTTAAATAAACATTGATAAGAAATTTAGCGTACGAAAAAAAAAGGACTAAATAAAAAAAAAATTAATAAAAATATGGTTTAAATTTTTTGTCATCTTAATACCTGTGAAATAATCACCTTGGATTAATATCTAACATTTTAAATAGTTCCCCTTTCAGATTTCTATTTCGCCATGGACCGATGATGTAAAAGTTATCTGTTTCTTTGGCCAAAGGTAAACTTGCAGGGTGTCATGTGGCCAGCACAACGACCGACCGCCTTTATTTTCCCCAACTAATGTCAGGTACCCATTAGAGCTGGATGGACTCGGATGCCCAAAGATTCCGAAGTTAAGAACCCAGTCTTCACCTTGATTCGAACCCGCGACCCCCGGTACGGAAGCAAAGCATCGCTCAGCCACCGCACCTTTTAAATATCAGCTTTTAATTTCGACAACACTTCGCAACCTCTATTCTTTCTAGATGTATGTAAGATAAACTAATAACTTGTATCGCAATATCGGTTTACTTCTAAACGCATACTATTTAAGATCTATGCTAAACACTATGTAATGACACATCGACTCTGGAAAGTTTCGATCGTCCGCAAATAGACGCCATAGTGTTTCTGGCTCTGGTTAAAAATTTAACCACTTGATGTAGTTTTTATAAGGTTTTGTGAATACCTTTATCTTCATATAAAAAAAAACACCGTATGCGTGTAGAGATATTTGCATTAAGTTAGATAAGTAACTAACATGATGTTACCGTGAGACAAGGTATTGAACATCATCTTGCTGGTACTTCTTCACTGGTATTACATTTCGTTACAAATTATAGGATTAAAGACAAAGATTACGAGTACATGTGGTGTTTGATGTAAACTGATGACTGTTAAAATGTAGTAGATGTTAGATAAGTACATACATTTGGTTAGAGTTATTTACATGAAAGAAAATACTTAGTCAACGTATTCGTTTCTATTTTTGCACCAAAGTTTAACAAAAGAATTCTATATTTAATTCAGTTTTTTTTTAATTTTAATAATCATGTCGTCATATTATATCATAGCCATTATATCCGTTTTATAAGGATCTATCATTTGCAACCAACTTCAAGACAACAGAAGCGGTACATAACTAAATATTGACGTTGAAATACCTGGCCATTATGTCGTTCACGTGGGGAATCAATACTCAGCAAGTAAAAAAAAAAAAAAAAGAATTTTCCTTTTTCCACATGCCAGAACAAAGTCTTACAAGTGCTAATAGTGCATGGAAAATCAATGACTTTGAAGACTGTAGGTCTTTAACATGCAAAACTAGATTCACACAAGGATAAGCATACGACGTTATTATCTTATATTTTGACGGAACGTCTGTAATTCATAATATCAGATAAAGCTAATAAAAGTTAAAATGTTATAGGCGACCTTTCAGTCGAATTCCGCCGAGGAGGTAACCTGAATGGCTCTTTGACTCAAAAGAGTTCATACCTTGTGGAGCGCTGCATAATCATCTCAGATAAAGGTCTAGGATCTTCAAAACCCATAATGAGATAAACAGACACAATAAAAACAAGATTACAAAGAGAGTTTGTGTTACACAAACTCAGAGGCGGCCCCCGTCGAAGTCGGATCCCTGTCGGATCTGCATATTCGCAAATAATATTCAAGAGGTGATTTAATTTTGATGTAAAATGTTTTACACGTTTCGGATGTTCCTTCAGAGTTGAAGATAATTACTTCCTAGTCCAAACCTCCCGCAGGACGACGGGGGATGGGAGCGGGCAGGGTTTGAACCCTGGGCCATCCATAAATCTGAACGACAGTCCAGCGCGCAAACCGCACGACCAGGCAGCCATCCGATGGTCAAAAGTAATAATGTTTCAAAGATTCATTTGCCGTAAATTTAAATTTAAATTTAATAAAAAAATAGTAGATTAGTTTTAGTATATTAAAACATTACAATATTGATCAAAACGTTTGGAAATGAAAATCTACACTTTTTTTTTACACTTTAAGTTTAGAAATTGAAATTCTACATCTTAATCTAGTCTATTTTAGTCTAAACTAGATCTAGAAATTCTAGATCTAGACTCTAAAATAATTTTAATTAGAATATAAATCCAGATCTAGATATACTGTAATAAAAATCTAGATCTAGTTTAAAAAATCTAGATTAGATCTAAATCAAGATATCATTCCTTTTTTAAACGCGAGTCACATAACGAGGCTTAATAAACATTACTATACCGAGTTTTTTCATTTCATTTGAAGAATTAATTCCATATAACGTCAGAGGGAAAAAAAAACACTACGTCACACGGCCTAGCTAGACTAAAAATCGCCTTCATCTATAAGAGCCATTTATCGAGTGTTCATAGACATTGGTGCACCGAGTGCGTTCTTTAAGCATTTCATTTAAAGAATTCATTCCATATGACGTCAAAGGAAAAAAAACACTACGTCACACGGCCTAGCTAGAATAAAAATCGCCTTCATCTATAAGAGCCATTTATCGAGTGTTCATAGACATTGGTGCACCGAGTGCGTTCTTTAAGCATTTCATTTAAAGAATTCATTCCATATGACGTCAAAGGAAAAAAAACACTACGTCACACGGCCTAGCTAGAATAAAAATCGCCTTCATCATTACGAGCCTTTTATCGAGTGTTCATAGACATTGGTGCACCGAGTGCGTTCTTTTAGCATTTCATTTAAAGAATTCATTCCATGTGACGTCAAAGGAAAAAAAAACACTACGTCACACGGCTTAGTTAGACTAAAATATGTTTTCATTAATACAAGCAATTTTTTCGAGGGTTAATTGACATTGGTGCACCGAGTGCGTTCTTTTAACATTACATTTAAAGAGTCCATTCATATGACGTCAAAGAAAAAAAATTCCATTTCCTCACAATAGGCTAGTACCGGTACCATAAAAAAAATGTCTTTATTTACACGAGATATTTAACGAGGGTTCATAGACATTGGTGCACTGAGTTCTAATAGATATTATTTAAAAAGGATCAAAGCCACATTGTTTTTGCGTTTTGTCTGTCAGTCGGTCTGTCCGTTATCTTGATATAAAAAAAACAACTAAAAGTTATTAAAAATTGATTAACCTTTATTTTACGTTTCAAAACATCGCAATAATTTTTAGGTATGAACACAATTGAAAAGTTTATATAATAGATTGTTCCGGATGTTTGTATAAATAGTAAAAGAAAAAGAGAATTTCAGATAAATGTAATACCGTTAATTAAATTTTTTGGATGGTCTCGTATAAAAATTAGATGTACTACAGCCACGTGGAGAGATTTTCATACCTTACTTTGGTGTTTGGATTCTGTTTTCCTTAAAAATCGGTACATAATATTAACGATAATTAGATTTTTTAATGTTTTAGGTAGAAAGTTAAATGTACTGTAAGAGAGTAGTGAGTTAAAATAGTTTTCATAAAAATCCGTAAAAACATTATTTCGTAAATGAGAAGATTATTTGTTTATTAATTAGAAGAGGGAGTTCAAACAATTATTTGGCGTTAGTAGATTTTTAAATAAATTCGGAAATTTCTGGCGACGATTTGTAAGAAACAAAATCCGGAACTTTCTTTATCGATTACAAAACTTCTATGTTATGTTTTACAAGAAAATTAAATGTCTAAAAAGTAATTTTCAGTAATCAATTCTAGTAAATTACTTTTTTTAAAAGCCTTATGCGATTTCAAACAATCATTAGGCATAATTCATGTTTTATAAAACAATATCCGGAACATTTTTACACTTAATGAAATATAAGTCAGTATAGAGATTATGATTTAGCATTAATATGCTATTTACATAAAAAACGGAACAACATATTATTGATAATGTGTTTTTGCAACGTTTAAGCATGGAAATTGAATGTAATATAAGTTAGAAGAGCAAACAAACATTTGTTGGCGTTGATTAGTTTTGCACAAAAAAATCCGGAACAATCAATTTTAGATACTTAAAACTATTGAGATGTTATGGGAGGAACATTAAAGGGTAAATCAGATTTTTAATAGCTTTTAGAGTTCTAGTTTTTTAAATCTAATCGTGACGGACAGACCGACCAACAGACAAAACGCACAAAAATAAGCTTCTTTTATTCGGATGGGGGCACTAAACAAAAAATAAATAAAATCTGATTTTTAAAAAAAGTTTAAGGAATTGGTTTAGCACCTGATCATGTTGCGACGTTACGCTACTGCACGAAAATCGCTGCATAAAAAGTCCATTTAAAAAAATGTGCGTGATATTTACATACAAAGTGCATTATTAGCCTTTATAAACAAACAGAAATGTTTTCTTTTAATTTTAGCAGCTAGTTGACCAGAAAAAACGTCTTTAACTATTATTTGTATTTGTTGTAAACATTTCCTGTACATTTTAAAAATATATTTGACTTAGTGATACTGAAAATACACAAAAAATGTCTATCTTTGTTAGCATATTGTAACATTGCCTCCCTTACATTTACGTAATTGTTTTAGAATTGGTGTATTTTTATGAAAAAATCGCTTGCATAATTAATTTTAAAAATTAAACGGTTTGCTTTTAGAAAACCAAAAGTAGCCGTTGCACCTAAACTTTTCAAGCCGGATTTAATGATGAAATAATATTTTTCATATCTCTTCTAGTTTTCGAGATCTGAGTGTGACAGACGGACAGACGGACAGACGGACAGACGGACATTTTGCACAAACCTAATAGCGGCTTTTTCCCCTTACGGGGGCCGCTAAAAATACTTAAAAAAAAAACAAAAAAAAAAGCTTATTAATTGTATTTATAAATTTGGATCAGTCAGGCAATGATGTTAACAATTGACCTAGACAAATTGTTTTTGTTTAGCTTTTAGCTTTCTCAATGCGCTAGGATTCCTTCAGATGTCTGGCCCAGTAGGAATGGTATAGGGAAGAAGGGAGTATCTTTGTGAATGTTTACATGATAAAAATGATTAACAAAAAGACTAAGACTAAGACTAAGACTAAGACTAAGACTATAACTATGACTAAGACTAAGATTAAGACTAAGACTGAGACTAAGACTAAGACTAAAACTAAGACTAAGACTAAGACTAAGACTAAGACTGAGACTAAGACTAAGACTAAGACTAAAACTAAGACAAAGACTAAGACGGACTAAGACTATGACTATGACTAAGACTAAGATTAAGACTAAGACTGAGACTAAGACTAAAACTGAGACAAAGACTAAGACGGACTAAGACTAAGACTGAGACTAAGACAAAGACTAAGACTAAGACTAAAACTAAGACTAAGACTAAGACTAAGACTAAGACTAAGACTATGACTAAGACTAAGACTAAGACTAAGACTATGACTAAGACTAAGATTAAGACTAAGACTGAGACTAAGACAAAGACTAAGACTAAGACTAAAACTAAGACTAAGACTAAGACTAAGACTAAGACTATGACTAAGACTAAGACTAAGACTAAGACTAAAACTAAGACTAAGACAAAGACTAAGACAAAGACTAAGACTAAGACTAAAACTAAGACTAAGACTAAGACTGACTAAGACTGAGACTAAGACTGAGACTAAGACAGAGACTAAGACTAAGACTGACTAAGACTAAGACTAAGACTGAGACTAAGACTATGACTAAGACTAAGATTGAGACTAAGACGGAGACTAAGACTAAAACTAAGACTAAGACAAAGACTAAGACAAAGACTAAGACTAAGACTAAGACTAAGACTGACTAAGACTGAGACTGAGACTAAGACTGAGACTAAGACAGAGACTAAGACTAAGACTAAGACTGACTAAGACTAAGACTAAGACTGAGACTGAGACTAAGACTAAGACTAAAACTAAGACTAAGACTAAGACTAAGACAGAGACTAAGACTAAGACTAAAACTAAAACTAAGACTAAAACGAAGACTAAGACTATGACTAAGACTAAGATTATGACTAAGACTGAGACTAAGACTAAGACTAAGACTAAGACTAAAACTAAGACTAAGACTAAGACTAAGACTAAGACTAAGCCTGCTTTATTGATCCTTATGGAAATTGGGTTGTGATTACAAGGACTCTTTTCTTATATACAGACAACACAACAAAAACATACACACAAATAGAACCGAAACAGCATTAAGAGTTCATTCAGCGACTACACAAAGGCATCTTGGTCCTTTTCATGTTTCCTGATCGAAGGGTGGTATATAGTCTGACCGAGTGAGGTACGAACGAGTTTTTGTACCGCTCTGTTCTTGTCTCGTGACGACTAGACGTAGTTATGATGTAGCTGGTGACTGTTGTCTTCCAAGATTTTTGCGATTTTATTTAGATATTTCTGTTCAAAAGTTCCTTTAAATATGGTAATGTTGTGCGTTTGATTTTTGATGTCCTTTTTATAATAGGCGGCGCAACTATTAGATGAAGCGTTGCCTTGCCAACAAGTTATTTCGTATGTTTGCTGTAGATGAAGCGTTGCCTTGCCAACAAGTTATTTCGTATGTTTGCTGTAGATGAAGCGTTGCCTTGCCAACACGTTATTTCGTATGTTTGCTGTAGATGAAGCGTTGCCTTGCCAACCAGTTATTCCGCATGTTTGCTGATTTTGTATAGTCACGCCGTAAAAATTATCTATGATCTTCTTACTTAGTTATAAAATAAGCCTTCAGGGCTCAAGAGTCCTCAATGGGACTGATTCAACTTATACCACCACTTTTGTTAACAACGATTTCTTTCCCAAATTCAAGATACCAAACTAATTAATTACCATACGTTAATTAAATAATTGTTTATGTTTTAAATTGATTGTTGTATCGTCAGGTAAAAAAAAAATTATAAATCATTAAGCAAAATTTCAGCTTAATCCGAGATTGGGTGTGGGAGAAATAACGTGTACACCCTTTTCACCAGACAGACACAAAGACAGACAAACACAATATATATCTAAAATAAGATAAGATAAGATATGATAATTTTATTGATCCAATCAAATGGAAATTCAGTTTGACTACAATTGACAACCTCAGCGTAACTACTGTACAATAACAATATGGATGAAAAATTCGAACAACATTCACACACGAAACACATACACACTCACAACCAGCGCTTTATGAATTTGACTTCTATGTTCATGCTATCCACTGAAACACTGGTTTTTAACATGCACACTAATAAAACAGTCTATAAAACTAGAAACACTTTTATTCCCTGAAACACAATAACAAAATATGAAAGGAATAATAGAAAACAAATGCTGATTAAGTCACAATGTAATCAGGTCGTCTGCCGAGCGGTGCCCCGGAAGTGATCTTGTAAAGTATGTATTTCACGAACAAGTATAGTATTTAAGGATGTCGTTTTCTATTTACAATTAATTACACTTATAAATCAATGGGTCACGTGTTATCCATCTGGGCATGAGGAAGAAAAATAAAACATTAGATATGTAGATAAATTTATAAAAATAAATTTGGAATATTTTAGTGTTCTAAATCTTTGTAAACATAAGTAGAAATCGATAAATATATACATTTTTTTCTTCTGACCTAATGTGTCACACATGGACCACAGTCTGATTAGTACTTTGCACTTCTTGTAATTCAAGAAAAATCTCACAACCCAAGTACTAGGGAATAAGTCTCAGGGAGGTCGACGTGTTTATGCTTTTAATAATCTCGTTCATCAAGATCTCTTGTCATGTGATAAATTCAGTCTTCATGTTAGTGACAACATAACGCAGTACAGTGCTAACCTTCCTCTGCCCAAAGAGTACTATCAACTTAATCTATTAGTCTGGGAAGATAGCACGGTTCTATCATAAGCTATGTACATAGTATATTTTTATACCTTCAATGGAATTATAAAATCATCGTGGCTACCTGGGGATTTATATAGGGATGGAAAAAGTAAACTAAAAAGTTTAACGAAAACAAATTTAAGACCAAAGTTTAAGAAGAAACAAATATTTGTTTAATCAAATGTAATTATATTTTTTTTTTACAAACTCTCGTAAATAGTGTAAGTCGTCATTTTCGAACGTAGGTAATAAATTTACAGTAACTTTAAAGCGATTTATTTGTAACCATATACCGAAATTTATTTTTTTAAAAATTGCCGAGGCCAGAAGTAGACGGCGAAAAGGAAATCTCTAATCGTCCACAGGCAAAAGATGGTTACGTCTTCGCTGGTAGTGGCAGAATATTTGCTAACCCTGAGCCTTGTGATATGACTAAAACGTCAACAGGTTGGCATTGGGGCTTTTTCGCCAATCGCCAGTGTGATCATGTTCTGAATCTCCTCATTTACGATGCGGTCCTTGTATACTTCTATAACATCTTAATTACATGGTTAGGATCCTCCTCTCTAGTTCTGCTGTTGGGAGTCCAAGACTCGCAAGCATATAAGAATGACCAAGGAGCGCACCAGTCTGTGATTTTATTGGCGAGAACTATTCCGATGTCTGTCCAAGAAGTTTTAAGCTTTGCAAGTGCTGCGATGGACTGTGCAATTCTGGACAGTAATTCAGGTTTGGTTCCCTTTTGTCTGAAACGATAACTCCGGGGTATTTAAAACTACTGAGCCAACAAAGTCAAAAATGAAGGACAGTGCACACTTTATATCTGTTGTGACACGGTTACTGTGTGTGGTCAACCGTGGCACACGGTCAAGTGTTGGGTATCGGAGAGTTAGTGGACTTGCGGGAAGTGTCGAGTGTGTTAAAAATATGCAGAAGGAAGTCATCTAGTGGAGTTGGTTATCTGTAGATAATGTTAGCCTTGTAAATATGTTCTGTTTGAATGATGCACAATAAAAGGCAGTTTATACTTAAAAGGACTTGTTTCTTCACAATATCCTTGCCTTCCGAACGGAGGACATGACCTCAAAAAGGAGGACATGCCCTATTTTGTTTGCAGCGTTTGGTAACCCTATGATTATAGTATGTTTAGGGGCCCCGAAAGGGGGAAAAACGCTATTAGTTTTGTGTGGCCTGTATGTCCGTCCGTATGTCCGTCCGTCCCGTTTATATCTCAGAAACTAGAAAAGAAATTGAAAATCGGACATCATGATATTTAAGATCATTCAAAGTTCTGATGCAGAGGCTACTTTTTTCTTTTCCGAAAGTGAACCCTTTACAGCAGTAGGAAGTCATTTTTGGCAATCTTTTGAACGTTGCAATTGCTGAGCATTTCATTGATAGAAAAAAGAAATTCTAATGACTTACATGATCTCTCGTCAAGTATTTCATGTCACATACTTCATAGAGCATTTCTAGCTTTAAGAAATAACAAAACAGATTCTTATTCGTTAATAAGAGTAGAGATTAAAACTCATTTTATTTTGTCATATAGCGGCAATATTTTTATAACAACAAAGTTTGACGCTATTCTTTAAATTAATTTTACAATCTATCTATCTATCTATCAATCTATCAATCTATCTATCTATCTATCTATCTATCTATCTATCTATCTATCTATCTATCTATCTATCTATCTATCTATCTATCTATCTATCTATCTATCTATCTATCTATCTATCTATGTACACAATTGGAGCATCACTTATTTTTTCTTAGCTGAAAATAAATCCAGAAACATTTTCCTGTAGACAGAATTTAAGAAATAGTAGCCCAATGAATTGCTGAAGCATGAGATAGTATTCAAAACCACTGCGCATGTCAGCAGAACTGAGCTTAAGTTCTTTACTATCGCGATATTTAAACTAGGAAACACTAAGTGGTAGTATACTATCACAGTTATTCTGGGAACATTACACACCGAATGAAGAACATCGACGAACAGGACCATCTTAATCAGCCTTTTCTCCTGTCTAGTCAAATTGGAGTATTTAGTACTTGGTTTTGAGTCATCGTCGACATCTTTTCGGGATCGAACTGCAGATGATTTTTTTAGGACGACAGACATATAGATTGAGCATACAAAGATGATGAACTGTGGCGTCATGAACAGAAACAAACCAGCAGTGATGTCCATGATTGTGTCCAGTTGTCGTGTAGCCTCTGTAGATTTCATAGTGTAAAGCCATATTGGTGAACCGGAAATGATTGTTCCGTTTTCACTATTGGGGTAAAGTGGAACCCATTCCATTTTTTTAATCAAGTAAACCGGAAGTACTGCTGCGACGTGAACAGCATACACGCCAATAATCACCACCACACAGCGCCCCCTGGTGAATATTCGCTTCACGCTGAAGGGATAGACAACACAGAAGCATCT
Organism: Biomphalaria glabrata; assembly: GCF_947242115.1. Lineage (NCBI taxonomy): Eukaryota > Metazoa > Mollusca > Gastropoda > Planorbidae > Biomphalaria > Biomphalaria glabrata. The sequence goes on from NC_074719.1 coordinate 42,544,149, forward strand.
CTCGAGCGATATAATAGCCGTTATCCAGCAGGAGATTAAGTAGAATGCGTATATGGCCCATGTCAAAATAACATAGTTTAAGATCCAGAGGTCCACTGAGCTCCGTGGACATATCACACTGGCCAGGTAGGTGCAGGAGAAGGTCAGTTCCAAGGTCGCGATTGCGAAATCCGTGAAAGAAAGCGCGAAAAGCCCCACCGTCATGCTGTCTTTGAGAACCTGCTTGACGAAGATGATCATGTTGATGATGTTGGAGACGATTCCCGTCACTGAAAAAACACCTAACACAAAGATGTCGACCACAATAATAAAAATAGTCATTTTAGATTCAGAGATGTACATTGGGTCATCGATGACACTCAGCGAAAATGTGACTTGCGAGGTAGACATGCCTGTAAGGTGATCATGTATTGTAGCAACAAATGGAACTGAAGTGTTAACCACTTGAAAAGCCGTTCGAATTTTTTTTTCCTATAAGCAATTTTTTTTTTCTTGAGAGTTAAAGTTTATGTATCTATGAGATAAAATAGGTAAAATAATGTTGTTAGTTTAAAGAAATGGAAACTCAGTTTGACTAAACTTTTCCACCTAGCACTACTACAACAATAAAAATATCGATGTAAACACTCACACAAACACGCACGCACACACACAACCAGCATTTTTTTACTTAGACCTCTATGTGCTTCTCGGTCATTGAAAGTGATTCTATCAAAGGCAAAAGACAGGGAAGGAATGAAGAAACGCGGTAAACAGATCTTGTGTGGTGCCCCAACTGTCCAAGAGACATAGGGATAGGTGAAGGTGAAGTTAATTCTCACTGACGACAACTCACTTTGAAAACACTCTGACTGAATCTAGAATCAAGGAGTTTGAAAATCTTTCTTCTAGAAGGAATGTTTTAATTTGAATTTAACGATCAGGAACTACACACATTTTTTTTTATAGATTGTGTATTTCAAAGCTAATGTATTCCTTAAATCACAGAGAAGTTATGTTGGCTCGGACATGTCATCCGCATGCCAGATGTAATATATTCTAGAGACATCCCTTATGCTGAGCTTGCGGAGGAAGTCAGACCTAAGGGCCGCCCAAGACTAACCCAAAGTGATGTCTACAAGCAAGAAATGAGAACTGCAGGCTTTAATGTAGAAGGGAATAGCCCCAAGATCGGACAGCAAGGAGACAATGAGTGCTGGTACGTAATATAAAGCTCGTCGAGAGCAAAAGAAACGAAGCGGCAATTAGTCAGGAGAAAGAAAACGAAAGCTGCCATATCCGCTATCCCAATAGCAGTTGCATCCCTTGTACGAACTGTGTCTAACTTTGCCACTGCTGCTTGGACCTCATTCACCAATCGTAAACAAACAACATTTAGTCACGTGGTCATATTGATAAAAGAACGAAAAAAAACTGTCACGTGACAACCATCATGAATTAAACATTAGGTCGTAAATTATATAGAGGATATAGAGCACCACGTGGCTAAATGTTGTTTGTTTACGATTGGTGAATGAGGTCCATAGCTCCGTCTCATGAATTAACTAAAACTAGTGACTCATCAGAGCGCATTCCTTGTCTCCCGAGACAGAAGGAGCCACATATATATGCGTTCCACAAGTCGATTCAAGCCGGACTTAATTCGTCCACTATTTTCGTTCAGTTAGTTTTGTGTTTATTACTCCTGAATGCAAATTAAAATGATAGACAAATAAATGATGAAATGATTTCCTAATGTTTTGCTTGCTTGAACATTCATATTTTATATCTGTGACACATTATTGTTTGATTGAAAGTCTGATATAAATGTACATTTCGCGTGTTATCTTTTAATGGTTTATATGTGAAGCACAATTGTAAGATACATTTCCACAAGCACAGTTAAAATATATTATTAATATTTAAAAAAAAATATAATACAAGAATATTTAGAATTGGTCTTCACCTTTCTTATACTCCCTAAACTGAACACAATAAGCTTGTTTTTTTTTTTATATATGGTGAACAATCTGCTGTGTACAAATGAAAAAGTACATTGTAGAAATTGGTTAACCTTAGTAAAGTTAAAATTATACAATCTTTTACTGTTTTCTGTGCTGTAATATAACTGTGAAGCATTCGTCACATCTACTCGTCTTTGAGCTCTACATTTTTCTCTGATTTCATAGTCCAAATTTAATATGGTAATCATCTACATTATAACATTTAACAAAGTTGTACGATCTATCTATTAAAATCATAGATAGTTTTATAAAGAATTTTTGTCTTGACAATAACAATATTATAAAAAGATTAGCCAAGTTCTAAAAAAAAAAACAATTTCTTAAACATACACCGATGACATATTGATCTCAGCAACGTCTAGCCCATAGATATAATTATAGACACAAAATGTTATCAGGGATCAAGTATTACAGTTTATTAAAATAGAATTATAAGTGAGACTTTTCCTTGTATCTGAAATCTTGATCAAGATTACAAAGTCGTCCAAGAGTGTATTACTCAAAAGTTGCTATTAAAATGAGGATTAAATCGTTTGTTTCCTCCCGTGACAACAGATACTTACTGTTTGATACTAAATAGATAATCGGTAGAAACAAAAAAATGTTAGCTACAATTTATGGATCAATAATGAAACCTATAAAGTTTTAAGTAAACATCTAATAGCTCTAATATTATGATATGAGATCAAAGCAAAGGAAAAATCCATATACTTTCCTTGGAGTTCACCCTGTCTTTAGTTGGGGAAAGTAAAGGCGGTTGGGCGTTGTGCTTGCCACACGACACATGCTCGTTAACCGTGGGCCAAAGAAACAGATGACCTTAACATCGTCTGCCCTATAGATTGCAAGGTCTCAAAGGGGAACTTTACTTTTTACTACTTTTATACTTTCCTTATCAGCTTAGCTGACATAGAAGAGAGCACCTGGTTGCATGCGGCCTCAGAACGAGACAGCTGAAGGTCACTCACAAAGGCCGCGGGATACACATTTGAGACCAAAAGGAAATTCGCTGCCGAGGACAGAGGCAGACGGCGAAAAGAAAATCTAAATCGACCAACTGCGGACAATGGTTATGCTTGCCCTGAGTGTGGCAAAATATGTAGGTCACAGCTGGGGAAATACTGCATTACTCACTAATCTTATTATTAGCCTTATTATCAGCTTTGTTATTTTATGATAAATTAACAAGAAAATAGTACAATAGTGCGGGGTCATTTTTTTTTTGTCAGTGACCAAAGTTCCGCTTTAAGTGAGGCGACCTGATGCCATGCCATTGTCTCCGGGACGTACGTTCGATATCCCCACAGCGGGCATTGGGCACATCTTACATACTGGTATGTCCTTTCCTTTGATTGTCAAGCCTCCACGAGTTTGGCTGGAACTTATGCACTTTATATATGACCACTCGATTGGTCAATACACTTTCGGTGCCACTCTCTTTTTGTGTGTGTGGGTGGGGGGGGGGGGGGGCTAACAGTCTAGAAAGACTTTCGAGGTTTTGCTAGGGGCCTTCGTCGAGAGGTCGAGAGGACTTGAGAAATCAGGACTAGTCAACCAGACGTGATGGTACCGCGATGGTCCTCAATATAAATAGAAGGCATTGCAAAGGGAGACAATAGTATTTAAAGAGAGAAAGGATGTTGGATTCTACGAAAATGTCAGAGGCGGACTGGCTATATGGGCATTCGGGCAAATGACCAGTGGACCGGTGCCTAAATGGGCCAGTGGGACTGTGCAATGGGCCACTTTAAATGTCCCATACCCGACTCTTATCCACATATTCCAAACTAATGCGTTCTCTATATCACCATACCGTGCTTCTTTAAGTTATAATCCTCTATACACATTAAGAGAAATAACAAACAACACGGGACTTATATTTGTTTTACAGTCCTATTGATATCTAATAAAGGTTAACACACTCAAGTGAATCCAAAACAGTAATAGTTCTTGAGGTTATGGGGTAGTTCCATTTGCAGCAGTCTGTAGATCTAATGTCCCCAATGCAGTCATAAACGCTCAAATTCCTCTTAAGGCAAACAAATTGTGGGCCGGAGTGTATGGTAATGCCCTAGCCGATTACACCGAGTCCGCCTCTGGTGAGCGTGCGTGTAATCGATTACCTAAGTACATACCAAACTTACTGAAATCTCAAAATAGAACGAGGCATGTCAAACTACGTTTATGTCGTTAGGAAAGAAAATATAACAGCATAATGTATTCACATAATTGTAACCACAACAGAGATAAAGATTAGATATATATATACTTGAATTATCGACATTTTTTAATTAAGGAAAGATGTTTCTAATTAATTACCTATATGTTGTTTGTTACAAAGTCCGCAGATCAAGATCTGATTGTTTTCATAATTCATAAATTCTCTATCATCTATTTATGTTTTGACTGGATTGTTACAAATGCAAGTGAGCTTATAGCCCAACTCAATGTCTCAGACCGCGGCTTGTCAGATCATTTTCTTGTACACTTTGAAATGCGCCTATCAAAAGCAAAAAAGCCAAAGAAAAACGTGACTTCCCGTAAACTTAAAGCCATAGATATTGCCTCCTTCAAAATGGACGTGACCTCTTTGCTGTTGCAACAGAGCAACACAGACGTTCTCAGCAATTACAATTCTTGCTTGAAAAAGTTGCTGGACAGCCATGCACCTCTTGTCACTCGTACAGTCTCAGTTAGGCCATCTGCACCCTGGTTGACGGAAGACATAAAGACTGCCAAACTTATTCGCCGACGTGCCGAACGTACATTTCAAAAGACAGGTCTGACGATACATCGACAAATATACATACGAGAAAAAAACAAGGTTAACCGTATGATTAGAGACGCAAAAGCTAGTCATATTCGACAAATAATCGAAAATTCTGATTCTTCAAAGGAGCTATTCAGGATCACCGTTGAAATGTTAGGGGGAGCAAATAACGAACGTTTGCCGTCATCTATCCCAGTATCTGAACTTCCTGATTCCTTCAATAGATTCTTCATTGGGAAGATTGAGCAGATTAGAAATGACATGCCCTCCCTCTCATCACAGCTTGACCACTCTCCAATTTTTCAAAATACTCCTTTTTGCGAGTTTCAGCGTGTATCTGAAGATTATGTCAAAAGTACTATTTTAAAGATGCCAAATAAGTCATGTGACCTTGATCCCATTCCAACCTCCTTGCTCCTTGAATGTTTAGATGAGCTTGTACCTACAATTACCAACATTGTGAACTCTTCACTGACTTCAGGCATTGTACCACAGCAATTTAAGCATGCACTTGTCAGGCCCTTATTAAAGAAATCCAGTCTTGACCCGGAATGTCTAAAAAACTATCGCCCGGTATCAAATCTTTCCTTCCTGTCAAAGCTTCTGGAGCGCATCGTGTTAGCGCAAATTCTTTCTCATCTTGAACAGTATTGTCTCTTGGAAGAATTTCAATCTGCATATAGGAAGTGCCGTAGCACAGAGACAGCAGTGGTCAGGGTACTAAACGACTTACTTCACAATTCCGACAAAGGCCACATATCAATTCTTTCCATGCTGGACTTGTCCGCAGCCTTTGATACGCTAGACCATGAAATTATGATGGCCAGATTCTCTGCAACTTTTGGTTTAGCAGGAGTCGTCCTAAAGTGGCTTGGATCCTACCTGACGGAACGCACCCAAAGTGTCGTTGTTAGCGGGACGGAATCAACAAGCTTACTTTTGAAGTACGGAGTACCCCAAGGATCAGTTCTAGGCCCAGTACTGTTCACTATGTACACATATCCACTCAGCGGTGTCATACGGCCAACCGGCATCTTATACCATTTCTTTGCCGATGACTCACAGTTATACGATTCATCAGTACCCTCAGAGGTGTCGCATCTGGCAGAGAAAATCAGTAAGTACCGTTGCAATGGTGAGCGATTGGATGGTTGAAAATAAACTCAAGATGAACGAAGACAAGACAGAAATAATTAAGATTGGCACTAGGAACAATGTCTCAAAAGTTGAAAGCACAGATTCTCTCTTTATCACGAACTGCCATGTTCCTTTTGTCCATGTAGTGCGGAATCTTGGAGTTTTCTTCGACTCAACACTATCTTTCGACCCACAAATAAATCAGCTCTGCAAAGGTCTTTATCTGCAGCTGCGCAGATTAGGCCAGATCCGACCATATTTAACAACGGAGTCAACAAAAACGCTAGCTGTGGCATTCATACTCTCCCGCCTTGACTACTGCAACGCCGTGCTAGCAGGTATACCTGATGACAAAATAGCCAAGCTGCAACGTATAGAGAACAACGCAGCTCGAATAGTCCTTAAAAAAACTAGACAAGATTCTGCTACTACGCTCTTGCGCACGCTCCATTGGCTTCCCGTGAAAGCGAGAATCGATTACAAGGTCGCCACACTTTGTCATCAGTGTATATATAACAATGAGATGCCCTTGTACCTTAGCGAACTGATTACTCCATATGTCCCCCAGAGAGCCCTGCGCTCAATGGACTCAACGCTTTTAGTAGTGCCACGTTTCTCCCTCAAAAGCTACGGTCTGCGTGCTTTTTCAGTTCACGGACCAAAGGTTTGGAACTCACTCCCCATTGATCTCAGACAGACAACATGCTATACCACTTTTAAGAAGAACATTAAGACCTACTTGTTTAAAACTTTTTTAGATTAACTGTTATTTTAGCTCTTGTGTTTTTGTTTGTAATGTTCTTACAGCGCCTTGAGCCTACATTTTGTTTGTTAACAGCGCTTTATAAATAAAATTATTATTATTATTATTATTAATCACTATTTTAATTACTAATTAAGTATGGATTAATCATATTTCAAAATTTTATTTTAATTCTTTATACTTTAATATTTGTGAAATGTGAGAACTTATAAAGAAAAAAGCCCAGAAAAGAGGCATATAAAGCCCCCAAAAAGAGGCAAAGAAAAGAGGCCTAAGTCCCAAGGATTCCTATGATGACAAAGCTAAAATTGAATAGCGCAAATTCTGAGGTTTCCTTTTAAAGAAAAATGTTTCTTAGAACCGTTGGGCTTCCATGGAAACTAGAAACAGTTCCTTTCAAAATAATTCCAATACCAAGGACTTCGTTCGTGTACGTACCTGTGTCTACAACAGAAGACAATAGACAACCTGATGATCGTCAAGTTGGAACAATGTCTGGACGAGGTTTACCTTAATTGCTACAAAAGCATGGAACTTAATGATTGTTTCTAATGTGTTTTTTGGCAATGTAATCCTCTACTGCAGTGATGCCCAACCTAATTCGACCTGCGGGCCATTTTTATTTCCAACACACGTGTCGCGGGCCACATGACATAAAAGGTTCAAAAATGAAATGAAATCAACCTGAAACCATTTGATTAGGACAATAATTAATGAGACATTGGAAGTTTAATTTTTTTTTTTTTACGCTTCGGATAGTGGTTTCATTTCTCTATTTAAAATGTGAGAAACATTGTAGTTAGCTTTTTTTTTTTTGTGTAAATATTCTCATCAATCCTCCAATCTCTAGGCGTAGTTTAACAATCTTTTATTTGCGGCTAAAATAAAAAAAAATGCCGTCATATTTGTTTTCTAAGGCCTTTATACATGTTTTTTTCTTTTTTACAAACTAAATATGTTGGCTCATGTTCCACTAAAGTAGATTCTACATTCAGAGCCCCATTACAGAAACGCACATGTGTTAAAGGTTAATAGTGAGGGCCTTAAGTAGAAAAAAAAATGCATTTTCAACCCCTACTTTGTTCTGACGTTTCGGCGGGCCGGATAGAACCACGTCGCGGGCCGGATGTGGCCCGCGTACCGTAATTTGGGCATCACTGCTCTACTTAATACAAAAAATTATTCACGACAAAGAACAGTGCAGCAATGCAGAATGTATGAGACATTCAATTATGATGAATGCGCCCACACAAGACTTTTGTTTTTTCGTTATGTTTGGTCTCTAGTCTGTTCTACTGATGTAACTATAGAGAATAATGCTTTAAAAGTAAATTTCTAAAACCTGTTGTACGGTCTGGGCGAGGATCCGTTAGTATGTTTTTTTTATTTATTTATTTTTTGTTTTGTTACCAAAATCGGCTGGTTTTTTAATTATTTCAGACACAAAAAAATCTTTCTATTTAATCAATCCAAAAATTATTAGCATAAATTATAAGCCCATGAATTTGTTGAGACACATATACTTTCTTTTCCATTTGATGGTTTTTTATAAATATGCTTAATATACAGCTACGGTTTATACAGAAGTCCTCCAGCATGGTGTGGTGCAATTTCAAAGAAAAATAACCCTAGAATTTCAATTCACTTATTCTGCGATGGATTATCTGCCTATAGTTTGAATACCTTCATCAGTTCTAAGCTAATTATGTTAGTTTCGAGATCTAAATGTTCTTAACAAAATTTTCTAAAAAATGGTAGGCCTATCGTGTCTTCGATTCTATCTTGTTTTGGAGATCTAGCACTTGTAAATAATAAAGGTATACGTTTCAAAGTGGTCATATTGCAACATTGTCTTCTATATGTCTAAATAGCCTAGTCTACATTACACGTCACAGGCTTTTATCAAATTAGATCAATTATTAAATCACGATAGCTGAGTGACTAATACAACAATACTTATCTTTCAAACTCGAAGATGACCTCTGTAGTTATCTTATTTATAAAAGCTATTTTAGCAATATTAGCCTTTATTTCTTCTAGAGCTAGGATAAAGTAACATTATAAGAAACTTATGAATAAGTACATGTACTTACAAATGTGATATACCTCATCGCAATATGGAAGGCACCTTGGTCTAGTGATAAATCGCTTCTTTTCATAACCGAGGAGCGCCGGGTTCGAATCCTTGTAAAAACTGGGATTTTTTTTTTTTTTTTTTTTTGGGGGGGGGGGATTTTTAGGGCGCCTCTGAGTTCAACCAACCCGAATGGGTACCTCCCATTTGTTGGCAGTTGGTTGATGTGCTTGCCATATGACACCCTCGTTAGCCGTACACAGAATACAGAATACATGTATTCTAATATGTCATTCACAAACACAAGAGGAATTGTTTACTTCCTTGGTGTGCGCAATCCATTTCCAATACTGAAAGTCTATGCTACTAGGCGAAGTAACTGACAGACAGATTGGGTTGATATCTCCTCAGCTATAGTAAGAAATTAACCAGAGAATTCCCGAATTGAAAAAAATTAAAATAAATGAGTGTGTTTAAGTGCTTTATTTCATTATGTTGCTAAACATTATAAATCTATATACATGTCTTCATCCTGCATACACTTTATAACTAACATTTATTAAGTCATTCAATGTAAAAGGTAAAAAAACAAAAATCACAATTCTTAACACAATTATTCCGTTTAGACCTAAAGTACTTATATTATTAACACCATAAAGATATCAGTTTTACTAAATGGACTCTTAAAATAACGACATAAATTTATCATTAAAATACACAGCTAAGTTAACCCTTAAAGATTTACAATTAAACTAGTCGACCCACGGCGTAGCATACGCCGTTATTTTGCAGGGCCGGCTTAGGCACCTATGTGAACGCAGTGTGCCCCGCACTTTCAAAGGACCTGCGCTAATTCTAGGTGTAAATTATTAAATCAAACCATTTTATAACTTATAACAAAATATACGAAGAATTGTTGGAAATATCCAGAAATTATTAAAATCTTTTCAAAACTAAAAAAAAAAATTGCAGAAATAAGAGAGTGATCTTTCCTTTACTTCTTCTTCTCGTCCAAACTCTTGAGGGAAGAAGAGAATTATATATATAAAATAATATGAACTATATTTATCCTCAAAATTCTGAGCTACTATGACACAGATGCTCGCTTTTTGCAAAAAAGTCTGGATTTACACCATATGTATATGTAATAATGTGTAAGCCTTCAATCATGGGCGCCCGCAGGTTTTTTTTTTACAGAGGGGTGCAAGCTGAAACCTAAGGCTCAAATTCATAGCTTCAACTTTATTACAGAGAATATTAAAGTAAAGATATGTTGCCCCCTTACCTATGTGATATTAAGTTCACTGTAAAAACGTGTTTTATGTAATAAAAAAATCTAACATGTGAACAAACTATCTACTGTACACGTTGGTTAAGTTTATCCGTGTGGCCCGTGCATCCCAACGGTTGATCAAACAAAAAAAAATGCACAAGCTGCGAAAACTGTGAAAAACTTTACTATTGAATTACTTCTCTCCGGGTTACATTAGTTCGAGGAACACATATTCAGCCCTCGCGAAATATTAGGTTCCCGCGGAACACAGTTTGGGAAACACTTATCTACGGGGTAACAAATTTTGGGCGACCCTGTATTTTCTCAGTTTTTATAAGACATGCAAGAGATTATTGAATACTTGGTTAAATTCAAAATAACTGACTTGTACAAATAAAACACAAAATTTGATTACGTCATAATTAATCATTTTGCAGTTCCGCGCTTTTCAAATAGCTGGCATGAATTTGATGCCAACTTTACAAAGACCTGATCCAGTACGGCCTGGATACATCGTGATCACCCCGTTAGTAGCCAGGTATAGGTCATGGTTGACTGGCCCTTCACTCTCTACTTGGCCATTCAGAGCAAACCAGCCTGGGTTGCTGTAGTAGTTGACCTTTGTGGCGTCACCATCACCTATCCAAACCACGTGCTCGTCTCCAACCAATAGAGTCAACCTTGTCCTGAAAAAAAAAAGTCCCCATTTTTTCTTATTTAACCGGAGCACTAGTTTTTTTTTTACTTTAATAATCTACATAACTAGAAAGTATTAATAAAGTTAAAGCTATGACCAGGGTCATAGGCCGAGACTTGCCCCCCCCCCCCCTGCAAAAAATCCATAGTCTTATTTTACATTCCAACCTTCCTTTTAAAGGAAAAAAAATGGATTTTGTACAATAAAATTTGCTAGATGTGTGAATTACGTAAATAATTTCTGTCAAGGAGTGTATGTACTTTTTTTTCTTCTGTTGTAACCTTGAGAAAAGATGGGCGGATGTTTTGGTTGTGTAAGCTGAGTACATTCTCTTGAAACCGAGGGTTTGTCTGTCGTAGTTTAAGTCAACAAATAGTGGTGCGAACGTTGAAGAAAAGAGATCCCGACAGACGTTTGAGGAATAAAACGTGTATTTTTAGTGAGTTAGTTCTTTTAATATCATTACAAAGCTTATATCAACATACTCTGCCTGTCTGTCTGTCAGTAAAATTTTCGTACATTTTTTTTTCTAGGATCAAGCTTTAATTACATATATATTTATTTATTTTAATTAACAAAACATTAATCAACAAAAAAAAAAAAAAAAAAAAATAGAAAATCAATTGGTGGAACTTAATTTTTTTTTATTAAGGAAAAGGGAGCTAAACCCAGCAACATTGAGATACATTGCAGTGATTTAGGGGTTCTTCCACTTTGATAAGACGTATTTGTCCTACTTACTTTGCAGGATTTGTTGTCGTAAACGCTTTGCCACTGGGCCCAAAGTCGCTCAACCAGCCCGTTAAATTTCCATACAGCTGGAGCTCTGCGTCTCTTCCTTGGGACATGGCGTCACCAGCTAAATATGAGAACATACTAACACAATTAAAATCACGTGATACATCTTTGAATAATAAACACAAACACGAATATAGCTCGTCCACAGCTGTTATCACCAATAGGCTCCGGCGTATAGCAGAAGTTAGTGAGCCGATACTTTATGGAAATACGCCTTCCTTTCTGGAACATGAACCTGATGCCCCGCTCTCTTGTGATTTTTTAGTTCGGGAACTGGCCTGTGAGAGGAGACCGACTCTTTGGTTTAATAGCTGAAAGACGTCCAACAAAGGGCAGAGAGTTAAAGAGGGATGTGAAGAGACCAGACCGAAAAGATGCATGATGTCATATCAAGCGAGACCAATTGTTATAGAAGGCTTGAACACTGATCCGCAACGTCACAACCTGTGGGCAGGTTAGACCAATAGCATGTTGCCACGTCACAGGTCCGTACGACGTGGCGACGAGCTATCGGTCTAAACTACCCACAGTTTGTGACGTTGCAGTTCTGAGTTAAGGCCTTCTATAAGTAAATGGTCTCGGATCAAGCCGCCTTAGTCATGTTCAAAGTTGCGTGTTTATTGGTGATTCAGAGAAAGCTGTGTCACACGATGCCGACTCTGTAGAGAGGATGATGAGAGAATAGACGCGTCTTGCATGATAAGGGTCAAGGATACTCAAAATAGAGGCTGCTGGTACATGTTTAGGTTACTACTTCTACGGGAACAGGTACAGCAAACTGCTTCCTCCCTTTTATGTACTGGCACTCTACTGGATTCGTCACCGCATGCCAGTCGTTACAAATAGTATGTACATTAAGGTATGAGCAAGAACATTGTAATGTTTTGTTTTTTGTTTAAATGACAAAGTTCTTGTGGACCAAATTTTGTATTCCATTTTAGATATTTGGATGTTCTGAAGCCAAACTATTTATTTTATTTATGCTAACAGTAAACAATAATAAAAAGATCTATTTCAAAATAATTTTTAAAATATGCATATCAAGTTCTTTAAAATACTTTAATTTGTTCTTCTCATGTCTCGCGATTTAGCTTTAACGATTTTTTTCCCAACTCTTTTCATAAATATTAGAATCAAAACTTATACTAAATATATAGTCATAACAATAAAAACTAGAACAAATCAGATATTAAATAAAAAGAAATTACCGTATCCATTGTTGGTCTCTGAGTCTCCCAGGTTGAAAACCCAGCCTTGAGGGTTGTCAAAAAACAAATCAAACAACAATCGCTTCCTATCTGGATCATCTTTCGACACGGTCAGCTTTAGTACACCTGAACACCAATGAATATTACAATGCTTTAGTTTTTGATAATATTTATATTTTGCTAGTAAATGGAGAAACAATTTGATATAGCAGCGTTTCATACATGGCGGAATAACTATAAATAGATAGCTTTTTGGTAAATCCGATATACGAAATAAAGGAAGTGTATGATTAATTTGTCGCTAAAAAAAGCGGACAATTTGTCAAAAAGCTATATATTTTTTACAAATAAATACTTTTACAAATTTTTCAAAAGACATATGTTATAGTGCACTCATAGATGATGAGAATGTCGTCTGTGCACTTCAGAGTTGCGTCTTAACCTAGGCATCCAAGCTCGTGGAACGTTTTGTAGGGCCAATTGTGAGGTCTGGTTCCGAGCTCTTCCCAAGCGCGTTTTCAAATACATCAATACAGTTTATGTCAAGTCGACAATGTTGAAGCTCTATTCATCTAAAGCTTCAAACGCAGTCATCCTTGACATTTAAGTCTGGACTTTTGGAGCGTCTTATTTATGATCATATGTGACACTCACATTTTGCACTTTTTTAGTGACCACAATGTATTAAAGTTTAACTCTTTGACTTAAAATTTATATAAAAATGATAGTAATAATAATAATTATAATTATTGTCCGTAAGGAAATTTGTCTTACAATTTGTGCATGACACCAAACAAAACATTATAACTATAAACAACTAAATGTACATTCACACCAGACTCACTCATAATTAACATGTAAAAAGTTTATATCAGATTGTTCTTATTTAATGATTTGATTGCCAGAGAACAAACGAGTTTTAGTGTCTTTTTGTATTTGCTATCGGTGTCTTGTATCTCTTGTGTGGTAATTAAGGAGATTTGATGCAAAGATGAACTGTTACTCGTTGAAATAGTGTTAAAATTAGTTAATTGGTAACAGTGACATTCAATTATTTAGCTCCCGTGACACTTGTTTTATAGGAAAAATCTCCAATAAAAAAAAAATAACAGTTATGTTTGGACTTTGCGGTAAAAAAAATCAACTAGTTTGGCTTTGTTTTGTAGCTTGTTCTGTCAGAGTGTAGACATATGTAAATAGTGAAATACATTTGACATGTCGGGGAAAGCCACTTAATTTTTTTCACCTTTTTAGAAACAAATGTAATACAGATCTATTTAATAGCAAGATTTTATTGTTTTTTTTTGTTTTTTTTATATTTAGGACTTTCAATAAAGATAAACAGTGCTTCTCTATCTTTAAAATAGAGTTTAATTATATGAATACTCAAATTATTCCAATAACAGATTAGTGTTGGACACATTCAGTCTTAGAACGATTCATCTCGTACAACGAATATGAGATGAATGCCTGGGCATTAGTTATAGTCGGAACGATGTCGCCCACACACCAGTTCCCCCCCCCCCACCTCCTCTTCACGCAGCTGATATGAAAGCAAATGTCCTATACCATGGAGCCAGTAGCGTCGCTGATTCTGCCAGGTTGTGTGCCCGCAAACAGCCTAAGGGTCACAAGCTTCAGATTTTTTTCCTTTAGAGTATTGAGATATATTGCTGTAACTGTGGCGTTCCACCCCTTAGATAAGTCTTTTAAAAGTGTTTTTTTTTTTTTTTCAATATATTGCTGTTTTCTTAAAAATTCTTTTTCTCTAATACAGCTAAAATTATATCAGCTGATCTTAGTTTCAAAATTCAGCTCGCCAAAGGTTAACCTTTTATGCTCGGCGACCTTTTTTTACAATCCCTCAATCTGCCGCGACCCCCTCCCCCACCCCCACCACACACGCATACAGCAATAGAAGAATAGTTAATAACAATCCATATTTTCGATGGTCTTAGGCGACCCCTGGCAAATCGTCAAAAGACCGCCAAGGGGGGTCGCGACCCACAGGTTGAGAACCCCTGGGCTAGGCCATTATTTGCTTAAACATCTACCATCCACATCCCTTCCCCCCAACACCCAAACAAACAGTGCACACCTCTCTTAGCCAGCTAAGGAGTAGAGGAGTGCGTTAAACACCTGCGTAGAGGTCCGGGAGGGTTTTAAGGATTTCATGAGGAAAAAGAAAAACTCAAAATTTTTTACATTTTTCATTTGCCTATACTATAATAAATATATATTATATATATAAAGACCTTCCTTCAGGGAACAGTACCAGGAACAAGAAGAAGAGGCAGACAGAGAAAGAGATGGGAGTACATTAAAGAATGGACGGGCCTGCCATTGAAAGGGGTTCTAACTAAGGCAAAAGACAGTGAGGAATGGAGAAAGGCGGTCGACGAGTCTTGCTTTGTACCCCAACGGTCCAACAGACTTTTTATAATATTTTCATTTTAATTTTTATTATTATTCAAACAAAGAACAATAATATTAATGTGGCTTGTCATCGAGTCCAAAGATTAATGAGGAATGCAGTATTTCCCTGGGCTACGTAGTCCCAGCTGCGACCTACATATTTTAGCACATCTAGCACAGGCATAACCATTGCCCGCCGAAGGTCGATGAACGACTAAAATGAAACTACATATTTTTTTTGTTCCTTAAAAAGTGAACTGGCCTACCTTGCGCTTTCATCCCCCTTTTCTAAAGTTTGATAACGTCGCATCCCCCCCTTTCCACAAACTTATAGGACGTTGTGACTCTTCTCGGGGTGAACCGCTTCAGTTTGAGAAACGTTGACCTAGGCGTGATGGATATAATCAAATTGCCAAGTACTCACGTTCTTGCAATACTCATCTTATCTTATCTTATCTTATCTTATCTTATCTTATCTTATCTTATATATTACAGACGTTTCTTTAAAAAAAAAGATGATTACGTCTTACGCGTCATGCATTCAGTCATTCATATTAACCGATGACCTAAATTCTGCCAAGTCACTGGTTTTCCTGGCTGGTTCAGGCAACCCATTCCATGCTCCAATAGCGCTAGGGAAGAAAGTGCATTTGTACAAAATTTGTCCTAGCATATGGAACGAGGATTTCACTTGCTTACCTCTGGTACTACATCCGGTTCCCACAAAGTCATTATAGATCGAAATATCAGGTGCAGTTCTGATCACATTGTTTGTGAAATCAAACCAGGCGTCGTAATTGTCTCCATCTTATAAAGAAAAGTTTACTTTTATATGCAGTGACATATTAAACAAATCAAAAACTTTTCAAAATTATAAATGCAATTAAAATGTAATGCAATGTAAATACATTTAAGTTAATTTTAGAATTCAAGTGCCAAGCATGTGTATGTGTTTCGTGTGTGAATGTTGTTCGAATTTTTTCATCCATATAGTTTTTGTAAAGTATCTACGCTGATGTTGTCAATTGTAGACAAACTGAATTTCCATTTGATTGAATAAATAAAATTATCTTATCTCATTTTATATTATCTTATAGATAGATAAAATACTATAATTAGAAACGGGTTCATATAATTACCATCAAATCTTTGCAATTTGGGATATCCGTTAGCCTCCGATGAAGGAACCTACAAATTAATTACGACATTATTCTTAGCAGTGGAATCGTCAATAAATAACCAAAAATTATAATATAATAATGACGTATTTTAATTTTAAAAATAAAAAAAAAATACGGATTACTTTGTAAGAAAAAAAGTTAGATTTGTTTTACCATTGTAACGAATAAAGACACCAGAAACATGTCGATTATAAGTGCAGCCATCTCTCTGGGGTAAGACAGTAACCAGACTCCGTTTTACTTTAAAGATTTCTTCACGACACGCATTTTTATAGAGCGATCCAGATCAAAACATGTTTTGGATGAGAAAAATGGCGAAAAAAAAGTTTTAAAAAAAATATTTTCTGTATAGACTTCTAACGATACTCGCTTCTATCCCCCCCCCCCCACCCCACTGTTCCCCTATTTCCTATTTTACTTCCTGCCTGCAGACCCAAATATTGTATAAGCACAAACAATTTTTTTCCTTCCAATGTCTAATGCCTTAGTTCTAAAAGCCAGATTTGTTTTTTTTATTCCTATCAGAAATATATAGAAAACGCGGTGGCTAAGCGGTAAAGTGCTTGGCTTCTGAACTGGGTCACGGGTTCGAATCCTGATGAGACTGGGATTTTTAATTTCCGGATCTCTGGGCGGCTCTGAGTCCACCCAGCTCTAATGGGTACCAGACATAATTTGGGAAAAGTATTGGCGGTTGGTTGTTGTGCTGGCCACATGACACCCTCATTAACCGTAGGCCACATAAACAGATGAACTTTACATCATCTGCTCTATAGCTCACAAGGTCTTAAAGGAGAACTTTACTTTAATTTATGAGACATATATATTTCTGATAAATTAATATGTGTATATATGTTGCATATTATTGCAAATATTATTAATAATAATAATAATAGCATTTATATAGCGCTACTTTCATGCTTATAGCATGCTCAGAACGCTTTTGGTCCAATCTCATTTGTGAACCAGTGGGCGGAGGGTTACCTGGGAAAAGGTTTTCCGTGCTGCCTTTAGGCGCTCAGTAAACTGCAGTAAACACAACTACTCGAGTCGTTACCGACGGAGCACACAAAAATTTAAACGGTCTTTTCATCTCAAGGGTACGCTAAAAAAGAAACAGGATCTGGAATGGAAGGTAAACTTCAAAATAAAAAAAAATTCTTTACAGCTACATTTTCTTTTCATTTGAATTCAGGACATTTGTTGTACTTCCCGGATGTTCTTGGAGAATAAAATTTGTTTATCTTTAGTATGAGCCATTCAGTTCAAGGATGTCTGGCCTTTTTCTTTTTTCCAATGTCACAAAAAGGAAGTTAAATATGTGGCTTTAATATGTTTGTTGTGTAGGCCTAGATTTATGTAGGCCTGAAAGGGCCCAGGATCACTGGCGTAGCAAGGTGGGGCCCTGGCTAGAGAATAAAATGGTTGACCCACTACTACAAGTCAGAATAGGACAACGCAATAACAATCTAGTCATCGTGTATGCATCATTACTTTTTTTAAAGCAGGCGTTCATTTGCAGATAACATTTTTTAGAACTATGTGCTATTACATTCAATGCTTAGAGGAACTATTACTTCTTTAAAGTAACTGGATTGCGTTTCATGCTAAAAAAACAAATGTTTAATACGCGTTAAGTAATTTCTTATGTTACATTTTTAAAAAATACATAATAAAATAACCAATAACTGTTGAACTTTGCTAAATATCATTTCGTGCCCATCTATTGATCATCAGTTGAGATTAAATTTCTAGATCGCAGATATTGAACACTCCAGAAACAGAAACATTTAAACAAGCAAAATTTAAAAAAAAACAAAAAAAAAACACAAAGATTATCTAAAGGAAAGAACTCTTTAAAACTATACCTACAAATAATGTGCAAGTTATTTCCCTTATTAGATATTAACCAAAGTAATTAATTACCAATAAATAATAGACTAATTGAGTATTTTCGTTTATTGATTCATGTTATAATGAAAAATTATTTAAAGTATCAACAGATTCAACTATATTAATAAATACTGTAGTATTAGTTTCCATTGTTACTACTAAACAAAATAATGAATTACAAAAACTTAATGGTCAAATCAGTTGTTTTTTAAATTGATTCATGTCTTGTCTATGTCATTGAATAATAATGCGAAGTTTAAGCCTGACCCGAGTTTGGGTGTGGGAGAAATAACGTGTACACATTTTGTACCAGACAGACAGAGTGAGATGATATAAGCTATGTAAAAACGAGACAGCCCCCAGTGATTTTAAATGCCCAAATTGTGACAGAAAATGTATAACAATGAATTAACTATTTGGACATATGAGAGATTACAATCTCCCGAGACATAGACATCACAGACAGAACATCAATATACCAAGGTTGCGTTATTCAGACTATCAGAATGGTAAATTTCAAAAAATGCATCTATTGATAAATTATTGCTCTGCTAAAGAAAGTCTCAATAGTGAAGATAAAAATAGCGGGCATGGATTTACCATTCTTCAAATCCTAAATGATAAAAATATCTGTCTATAATTAAAACAAAAATAAAAATTTTTTTTTTTTATGAAACAAAGCTTACATTAAGCGTACTTGTATCAATTAGTTTGGACCAATCATGTAATTAAATTTGTAATAGATCTAGACTAACATTAAAAAATCATGTTTAAAAATAAACAAGGTTACAAAGAAAATTTGTGTGGAAACACAAACTCAAAATTTGCCCCCCCCCCCCCCCCCCGGAGTGATCCACCCAGGCAGGTAAAAAGGCTGGTTTGAATATTTTCAAAAAGAACATTAGAATGAAATTCTATCAAAGACCAATGACAGAGAAGAATGGAGAAAGACGATTGGCAGATCTTCTGTGGTGCCCCAGCGATCCAGCAGACCAAAGGATAGGTGAACGTGAATGTGAAGTTAAATGTGAACCTGGCCTGGTGTATTATAATTAATATATCTAATTGATCTAATTGTTTTGTAAAGGGTCGATCTCTTATTCCTCAAGAAACAAAACCCATTCCCCTACGTCTTCCTTAAGTCATGTCTTCCTTAAGTCATGTCTTCCTTAAGTCATGTCTTCCTTAAGTCTTAAGTCCTATCTTCCTTAAGTCTTAAGTCCTATCTTCCTTAAGTCATGTCTTCCTTAAGTCACATCTTCTTGAAGTCACGTCTTCCTTAAGTCACGTCTTCCTTAAATCATGTCTTCCTTAAGTCATATCTTCCTTAAGTCATGTCTTCCTAAAGTCTTAATTCATGTCTTCCTTAGGTCATGTCTTCCTTAAGTAATGTCTTCCTGAAGTCATGTCTTCCTTAAGTCATGTCTTCCTTACGTCATGTCTTCCTTACGTCATGTCTTCCTTAAGTCATGTCTTTCTTAAGTCACATCTTCTTTAAGGCACATCTTTGTTAAGTCACCTATTCCTTAAGTCAAGTCTTATTTAATTCTTAAGTCATGTATTCTTGAAGTCATGTCTTCCTTAAGTCACGTCTTCCTTAAGTCAAGTCTTCTTAAGTCACGTCTTCCTTAAGACATGTCTTCCTTAAGTCTTAAATCATGTCTTCCTTAACTCATTTCTTCCTTAAGTCATGTCTTCCTTAAGTCATGTCTTCTTGAAGTCATGTCTTCCTTAAGTCATGTCTTCCTTATGTCATGTCTTCCTTACGTCATGTCTTCCTTAAGTCATGTCTTTCTTAAGTCACATCTTCTTTAAGGCACATCTTTGTTAAGTCACCTATTCCTTAAGTCAAGTCTTCCTTAATTCTTAAGTCATGTATTCTTGAAGTCATGTCTTCCTTAAGTCAAGTCTTCCTTAAGTCATGTCTTCCTTAAGTCATGTCTTCCTTAAGTCTTAAATCATGTCTTCCTTAACTTATTTCTTCCTTAAGTCACGTTTTTCTTAAGTCACGTCTTCCTTAAATCATGTCTACCTTAAGTCATATCTTTCGTAAGTCATGTCTTCCTAAAGTCTTAAGTCATGTCTTCCTAAAGTCTTAAGTCATGTCTTCCTTAAGTCATGTCTTCCTTATTTCATGTCTTCATGAAGTCATGTCTTCCTTAAGTCACATCTTCTTGAAGTCACGTCTTCCTTAAATCATGTCTTCCTTAAGTCATATCTTCCTTAAGTCATGTCTTCCTACAGTCTTAAGTCATGTCTTCCTTAAGTCATGTCTTCCTTAAGTCATGTCTTCCTGAAGTCATGTCTTCCTTAAGTCATGTCTTCCTTACGTCATGTCTTCCTTACGTCATGTCTTCCTTACGTCATGTCTTCCTTAAGTCATGTCTTTCTTAAGTCACATCTTCTTTAAGGCACATCTTTGTTAAGTCACCTATTCCTTAAGTCAAGTCTTCCTTAATTCTTAAGTCATGTATTCTTGAAGTCATGTCTTCCTTAAGTCACGTCTTCCTTAAGTCAAGTCTTCTTAAGTCACGTCTTCCTTAAGTCATGTCTTCCTTAAGTCTTAAATCATGTCTTCCTTAACTCATGTCTTCCTTAAGTCATGTCTTCTTGAAGTCATGTCTTCCTTAAGTCATGTCTTCCTTAAGTCACGACTTCCTTAAGTCAAGTCTTCCTTAAGTCATGTCTTCCTTAAGTCATGTCTTCCTTAAGTCTTAAATCATGTCTTCCTTAACTTATTTCTTCCTTAAGTCACGTTTTTCTTAAGTCACGTCTTCCTTAAATCATGTCTACCTTAAGTCATATCTTTCGTAAGTCATGTCTTCCTAAAGTCTTAAGTCATGTCTTCCTAAAGTCTTAAGTCATGTCTTCCTTAAGTCATGTCTTCCTTATTTCATGTCTTCATGAAGTCATGTCTTCCTTAAGTCACATCTTCTTGAAGTCACGTCTTCCTTAAATCATGTCTTCCTAAGTCATATCTTCCTTAAGTCATGTCTTCCTTAAGTCATGTCTTCCTTAAGTCATGTCTTCCTGAAGTCATGTCTTCCTTAAGTCATGTCTTCCTTACGTCATGTCTTCCTTACGTCATGTCTTCCTTAAGTCATGTCTTTCTTAAGTCACATCTTCTTTAAGGCACATCTTTGTTAAGTCACCTATTCCTTAAGTCAAGTCTTCCTTAATTCTTAAGTCATGTATTCTTGAAGTCATGTCTTCCTTAAGTCACGTATTCCTTACGTCATGTCCTTCTCAAGTCAAATCTTCTTTAAGGCACATCTTTGTTAAGTCACCTATTCCTTAAGTCATGTCTTCCTTAAGTCATGTCTTCTTAAAGTCACGTCTTCCTTAAGTCACGTCTTCCTTAAGTCACGTCTTCCTTACGTCATGTCTTCTTTAAGTCATGTCTTCCTTAAGTCATGTCTTCCTTAAGTCATGTCTTCCTTAAGTCATGTCTTCCTTACGTCATGTCTTCCTTAAGCCATGTCTTCCTTAAGTCACATCTTCTTGAAGTCACTTAAGGAAGAAAGTCACGTCTTCGTTAAGTCACGTTTTCCTTAAATCATGTCTTCCTTACGTCATGTCTTCCTTAAGTCACATCTTCTTTAAAGCACATCTTTGTTAAGTCACCTATTCCTTAAGTCATGTCTTCCTTAAGTCTTAAGTCATGTCTTCTTGAAGTCATGTCTTCCTTAAATCATGTCTTCCTTAAGTCATATCTTCCTTAAGTCATGTCTTCCTACAGTCTTAAGTCATGTCTTCCTTAAGTCATGTCTTCCTTAAGTCATGTCTTCCTGAAGTCATGTCTTCCTTAAGTCATGTCTTCCTTACGTCATGTCTTCCTTACGTCATGTCTTCCTTACGTCATGTCTTCCTTAAGTCATGTCTTTCTTAAGTCACATCTTCTTTAAGGCACATCTTTGTTAAGTCACCTATTCCTTAAGTCAAGTCTTCCTTAATTCTTAAGTCATGTATTCTTGAAGTCATGTCTTCCTTAAGTCACGTCTTCCTTAAGTCAAGTCTTCTTAAGTCACGTCTTCCTTAAGTCATGTCTTCCTTAAGTCTTAAATCATGTCTTCCTTAACTCATGTCTTCCTTAAGTCATGTCTTCTTGAAGTCATGTCTTCCTTAAGTCATGTCTTCCTTAAGTCACGACTTCCTTAAGTCAAGTCTTCCTTAAGTCATGTCTTCCTTAAGTCATGTCTTTCTTAAGTCACATCTTCTTTAAGGCACATCTTTGTTAAGTCACCTATTCCTTAAGTCAAGTCTTCCTTAATTCTTAAGTCATGTATTCTTGAAGTCATGTCTTCCTTAAGTCACGTCTTCCTTAAGTCAAGTCTTCTTAAGTCACGTCTTCCTTAAGTCATGTCTTCCTTAAGTCTTAAATCATGTCTTCCTTAACTCATGTCTTCCTTAAGTCATGTCTTCTTGAAGTCATGTCTTCCTTAAGTCATGTCTTCCTTAAGTCACGACTTCCTTAAGTCAAGTCTTCCTTAAGTCATGTCTTCCTTAAGTCATGTCTTCCTTAAGTCTTAAATCATGTCTTCCTTAACTTATTTCTTCCTTAAGTCACGTTTTTCTTAAGTCACGTCTTCCTTAAATCATGTCTACCTTAAGTCATATCTTTCGTAAGTCATGTCTTCCTAAAGTCTTAAGTCATGTCTTCCTAAAGTCTTAAGTCATGTCTTCCTTAAGTCATGTCTTCCTTATTTCATGTCTTCATGAAGTCATGTCTTCCTTAAGTCACATCTTCTTGAAGTCACGTCTTCCTTAAATCATGTCTTCCTAAGTCATATCTTCCTTAAGTCATGTCTTCCTTAAGTCATGTCTTCCTTAAGTCATGTCTTCCTGAAGTCATGTCTTCCTTAAGTCATGTCTTCCTTACGTCATGTCTTCCTTACGTCATGTCTTCCTTAAGTCATGTCTTTCTTAAGTCACATCTTCTTTAAGGCACATCTTTGTTAAGTCACCTATTCCTTAAGTCAAGTCTTCCTTAATTCTTAAGTCATGTATTCTTGAAGTCATGTCTTCCTTAAGTCACGTATTCCTTACGTCATGTCCTTCTCAAGTCAAATCTTCTTTAAGGCACATCTTTGTTAAGTCACCTATTCCTTAAGTCATGTCTTCCTTAAGTCATGTCTTCTTAAAGTCACGTCTTCCTTAAGTCACGTCTTCCTTAAGTCACGTCTTCCTTACGTCATGTCTTCTTTAAGTCATGTCTTCCTTAAGTCATGTCTTCCTTAAGTCATGTCTTCCTTAAGTCATGTCTTCCTTACGTCATGTCTTCCTTAAGCCATGTCTTCCTTAAGTCACATCTTCTTGAAGTCACTTAAGGAAGAAAGTCACGTCTTCGTTAAGTCACGTTTTCCTTAAATCATGTCTTCCTTACGTCATGTCTTCCTTAAGTCACATCTTCTTTAAAGCACATCTTTGTTAAGTCACCTATTCCTTAAGTCATGTCTTCCTTAAGTCTTAAGTCATGTCTTCTTGAAGTCATGTCTTCCTTAAGTCACGTCTTCCTTAAGTATTAAATCATGTCTTCCTTAACTCATTTCTTCCTTAAGTCATGTCTTCCTTAATTCATGTCTTCTTGAAGTCACGTCTTCCTTAAGTCACGTCTTCCTTAAGTCACGTCTTCCTTAAGTCACGTCTTCCTTACGTCATGTCTTTTTTAAGTCATGTCTTCCTTAAGTCATGTCTTCCTTAAGTCATTTCTTCCTTACTTCCTGTATTCCTTATGTCATGTCTTCCTTAAGTCATGTCTTCCTTAAGTCACATCTTCTTGAAGTCACGTCTTCGTTAAGTCACGTATTTCTTAAGTCATGTCTTCCTTAAGTCAAGTCTTCCTTAAGTCACATCTTCTTTAAGTCACTTAAGGAAGAAAGTCACGTCTTCGTTAAGTGACGTATTCCTTAAGTCATGTCTTCCTTAAGTCTTAAGTCATGTCTTCCTTAAGTCTTAAGTCATGTCTTCCTTAAGTCATGTCTTCCTTAAGTCATGTCTTCCTTAAGTCATGTATTCTTGAAGTCATGTCTTCGTTAAGTGACGTCTTCCTTAAGTCATTTCTTCCTTAAGTCATGTCTTCTTGAAGTCATGTCTTCCTTAAGTCACGTCTTCCTTAAGTCACATCTTCCTTACGTCATGTCTTCTTTAAGTCATGTCTTCCTTACGTCATGTCTTCCTTAAGTCATGTCTTCCTTAAGTCATGTCTTCCTTACGTCATGTCTTCCTTACGTCATGTCTTCCTTAAGTCATGTCTTCCTTAAGTCACATCTTCTTGAAGTCACGTCTTCGTTAAGTCACGTATTCCTTAAGTCATGTCTTCCTTAAGTCAAGTCTTCCTTATGTCATATCTTCCTTAAGTCACATCTTTTTGAAGTCACGTCTTCCTTAAGTCATGTCTTCTTTAAGTCACGTCTTCCTTAAGTCATGTCTTCCTTAAGTCACGTCTTCCTTAATTCACGTCTTCCTTAAGTCACGTCTTCCTTGTGTCACGTCTTCCTTAAGTCACGTCTTCATTAAGTCATGTTTCCTTGTGACACGTCTTCCTTAAGTCATGTCTTCCTTAAGTCACATCTTCTTGAAGTCACGTCTTCCTAATGTCAGAACAGTCAATCGTATTCTCAAGTCACCATTCCTTGATTGCTGACTGTAGAGCGTAATAGGTCCCTAACATTCCTTGATTGCTGACTGTAGAGCGTAATAGGTCCCTAACATTCCTTGATTGCTGACTGTAGAGTGTAATAGGTCCCTAACATTCCTTGATCGCTGACTGTAGAGTGTAATAGGTCCCTACCATTCCTTGATCTCTGACTGTAGAGTGTAATAGGTCTCTACCATTCCTTGATCTCTGACTGTAGAGTGTAATAGGTCCCTACCATTCCTTGATCTCTGACTGTAGAGTGTAATAGGTCCCTACCATTCCTTGATCTCTGACTGTAGAGTGTAATAGGTCCCTACCATTACTTGATCGCTGACTGTAGAGTGTAATAGGTCCCTACCATTCCTTGATCTCTGACTGTAGAGTGTAATAGGTTCCTACCATTCCTTGATCTCTGACTGTAGAGTGTAATAGGTCCCTACCATTCCTTAATCGCTGACTGTAGAGTGTAATAGGTCCCTACCATTACTTGATCGCTGACTGTAGAGTGTAATAGGTCCCTACCATTCCTTGATCTCTGACTGTCGAGTGTAATAGGTTCCTAGCATTCCTTGATCTCTGACTGTAGAGTGTTATAGGTTCCTAGCATTCCTTGATTTCTGACTGTAGAGTGTAATAGGTTCCTAGCATTCCTTGATCTCTGACTGTAGAGTGTTATAGGTTCCTACCATTCCTTGATATCTGACTGTAGAGTGTAATAGGTCCCTACCATTCCTTGATCTCTGACTGTAGAGTGTCATAGGTTCCTAGCATTCCTTGATCTCTGACTGTAGAGTGTTATAGGTTCCTACCATTCCTTGATCTCTGACTGTAGAGTGTTATAGGTTCCTACCATTCCTTGATCTCTGACTGTAGAGTGTTATAGGTCCCTAACATTCCTTGATCTCTGACTGTAGAGTGTAATAGGTCCCTACCATTCCTTGATCGCTGACTGTAGAGTGTAATAGGTCCCTACCATTCCTTGATCGCTGACAATAGAGCGAAATCATACAATGTAGATTACCAATAAAAACATTAACGATTTTTTTTTTCAGTAAATAGAACTTTATCAAGTCGACTTTTAGTCGTTTTTAAGATGTCGGAAATAGGTTTTCTAAGTATTCTACATTGGATGTTGCAGTTCACAAAAATCGAATCGATAAGAGTACAACACTTTGTTGATGTTGGTATTATGGAGAAAGAGATAGAGAGAAAGAGATAGAGAGAGAGAGATAGAGAGAGAGATAGAGAGAGAGAGAGAGAGAGACAGAGAGAGAGAGAGACAGAGTGAGAGAGCGAGAGAGAAAGAAAGAAGAGAGAGTGTGTGTGTGTGTGTGTGTGTGTGCGTGTGCGCGCGTGATTTTTAACGCGTTTCTATAGTGACGATGGGAAGAGGCTAGTGAATTGTTGTGCTGTAATATTGGTGGTGTTGTCGTTCTTTGGTCTGAGCTAGGACAGAAGACTTTAGAACGTGAGACTGAAAGGTTGTGTTATTGTCGAGAGTTTAATTTTGCTCAAAATATTAGTACAAGTCTATAACATTTATTTCAACAAGTTGATTTTTGTCTATATTATAAATAAAATTATAGTTAGTTTTGTTCACAAGGAAGTTATTCAAATTATTTGAAGTTTCATTAATTAAGATATATTATGCCTACAACTGTTTAGTTGTCTACCAGCAGTTTGGTCCTACAAGTCAACGACCGGTGTCAACAGTTAAACTTTTTCTTATCAGTTATAAGTATTCGTTAAAGCATACTGGTGAAGAACTAATGGATTGAACTGTTTTTACTCTGGACGAGACTGGAGACGTGGCCTTCAAATATCTTTCTAAACGTTTTGCGATAATTGGAGTTCAGGAAGTAGTAGCCGAGAGAGTTACAGGAGCAGGAGATGTTGTTGATGACCACTGAGGATGTCCATACCACAGTGCTGAAGTTTTTGTGTAGCTCTATACTTATACCAGGGAATGCGTGGTAAAATATGGTTACGGCTAGTCTCGGCAGGTTGCAGGCAGACTGAAGCAAAGTCAAAAAGAGCACCATCTTGACCAGACGCTTCTCTTGCAGAGTCATTTTGGAATCGTTGCCCGGCTTCTCGTCGGACAGGAGCCTAGCAGTGCGAACCGTGGAAGAGAGCTTCAGAGACACGGTCATCCATACGGAGCAGACGTAGAGGACCAGCTGAGACGTCATGAAGAGGAACATGCCGCCAGCAATGTCCATAGCGGCTTCCACTTCATCCGTGGCGTCGGAGAAGACAACGGTGTACACCCATGTTTCCGGAACAACGCTGAGAGAGGCGTTCCCTTTGGGTGATTCCACGAGAACCCATTCCATTTTCTCAATGACGAACACGGGGATAAACGTAGAGATGTGAATCGCGTATATCATAAAAATAACTAGAACGCAGCGACCTTTTGTGAAGATCTGTTTCACTTGGAAAGGGAACACCACACAAAAGCATCTTTCTATTGCGATCATAGCGGTGATCCAGCAAGAGGTCAGATACAAAGCATAGACCGCCCAAGCAAACGAGATATACGCCAACGCCCATAAATCTACAGGACTCTCTGGATACAAAACACTGGCCACATAGATACATGAAATGCTCAACTCCAAGGTCGTGACGGAAAAGTCCGTGAAAGCCAGGGCGAAAAGACCAACAGTCATACTGTCCTTAAGAACTTGCTTCACAAATATGACCATGTTGATTACATTGCTGATCACTCCTGTCAACGCTATGAGACCTAAGACGACTATATTGACAACAAGGATAAATACTTCCAGCGCGTTGTCGGAAATGTATAAGGAACCCTTGTCGTAGTCATCGTAGACAAGCATGGCGGATTCAGACATTGTGAATGACAACCAAAGTTTCTTTACAATCTAACCATTACCAGGCTCGTTCTAAAACATGTTTCATCTTGTTAAATGAAATATAAAAACAGACATTGCTTATGACTGATAATAGTAACTTTGACTATGTGGTGACAAGTTCGTTTTTGTCTCTGACAAAGAACTGTACTACTTCTTTGATTCGATACGGAAAATTAAACACTGGCATTTGAAAGATTTCCATAGTTTGAAAAGAATACTAATTAACATCGCATTTTTTAAAAACGTGTGAGAGTATTCGTGATCGATGTATTAATGAGATAGTGAAAAGATAATTTGGTTATAATTACGTGTTTAGAATAGTCATTATTCTTCACTTCACTACGTACCCTCAAGCTATATGTTAATTGCTACCTGTGCGTCCCTCTTATACATTCTTCCTCTGTTCCTCATTTAATGCTCAGTCTTCCCTCTCCCTTTGTGTCTGTTCCTCTATCGTCTTGACCCAGTACATAAATCTATAAATAACTTTCAGGTCTTTCTTCGGTGAATATGAAAATACTTTCACACCCAAGGATCTAATTAGGTTGTAATTATTTTACCACTAAAATTACATGTAGTTGCTGCACTTGACAACTTTTAATCACAAGGTGTATGCTTTTGTCTTCACCTCTTTTATTTCAAGTTTCTCGAGTATGTAAATGTTAACTTAGTAGGAGTGGCACTGCTACCAACACTGCTTCAAATATAAAGTGTAATTGAAAAATTTAAGTTGCAGTTTCATTATTGTTACAGTCGTCCGGCAAAAGGAAGACCCGTATTCCTTTTAGGATCCTATCCTTTGCCCCGCAGGCCTATGTCCAAAATGTGAAAATGTGCGCAATTCAATCTGTTTTTTTTTTTACAATTGCATATTTATCATTCATCTAATATATTCCCTCATAACTTCTGGTTTAAACACATGATGTTACTCATAGAATAAGCAAAAAATGAAATTGTTAAGTTACAAAATCCCCTTTTTAACATTTAAATACCTTGCTTCTTATTTTAAAAAAAGATAATCTGAGCTACTAAGTTCTGGGTCTGCTTCTTTTGCGTTTTTGTTTTTGCCTGCTAAAGTTAAAAGATGAGGCGCGATGGCTTAGCAGTAAAGCGCTTGGCTTCCGAACCAGGGATTTCGAATCCTGGGATCCTTAATTTCAGGATCCCTTGACGCCTCTGAGTCTGCCCAGCTCCAATGGGTACATGACATTAGTTTGGGAAAAGCAAAAGCTGTTGGTCGTTGCGACGGCCGCACGACACCCTCGTTAATCGCGGGTCCCAGAAACAGACGACGTTAACACCAACTGCCCTATAGATCGCAAGGTCTGAAAGGGGAACTTTACCACATTACTAAAGATTTGTTTTGGAGAGATTGGAAGTCAAATCATTTTCTGAGCTGCTAGCTCGTTTAGGATTTCACAAATGTTGTTTGTAACGCAAATTAATTCCATGAGTTGGGCGGTTTTAACTATGTCGTTTTACTTCACGGCATCAGAAAATATTTGGAAATAAATTGGTTCGATTATAACTTTTGACTGAAGAACTTAACTGCAATTTTTCACTCACCTTTAAATTGTACTGGGAGAAAGGCCGACGACTTTGAGCAAATATTTCCTCCATAACTTGTATCTTCCAGTTGACACATTCGTCGTCTAGTAATAAACTTGAACCTAATGTCAGCCAACAAAAAAACCCACGTAGTGACAGCTTCATTTGTTGGCTTTAAATGTGACCAACGTTTTAGCTTGACTTTCATCGACTCATTTTCTTGTATCTTGTGAACTAGTGTCGTGAACTCTTTCTATCCGTAATTATTTCCCATGATCTGACGGAATTATTCATTTTGTTCATTTGTAGTTCACTTCTATGACTTTGTTAGCAGAAAATGTTTTATTTGTTATAGAAGACAAGATAAGATAACTTTTATTGATCCAATCAAATGAAAATTCTACAATTGACAACCTCAGTGTAACTACTGTACAATAACAGTATAGATGCACAATATAGATGCACATACGAACGACATTCACACACTAAAAGCACATACACACTCATAACCAGCGCTTTATAAATAGACTTCTATGTACTTCTCGATGACGACAGAATGTTAATTTTTAATGTTGGTCAACCAGGGTCTATTATTACTGAATGTTTTAATTTTCTTCTTTGGTACAATCTTGTTTTGACAGAACTGGATGTGTACGAATTAACAGTTGTGGTAAGTTCCTCTGTCTGGGCAGTTGTTTACAAACATGTACCATTCTGTTTGCTCCAGACAACTTTGTAGCCTGTGAAACAGCGTCATCAGACCGTGACTGGATGGACTGTACTTCGGGTTTTGTTGTTTTTAAAACCGGTTTGTACGTGGGTGTAAGATGGATCATTGTGTGGTCCGACTCTCCGAGGGGAAATGACCATCGAGATGTGTAGGCCATTTTTATGTTGCTATAACACATGTCCAAGAATTGAAGGGGGGTGCATGCTCTTTTATGTTACACAAATTAATGTTTATAAAAAGAGAAAAAAAATTATTGGGGTCAAATGAACGAAGGTATCGTCAAATAGATAGTGAGAGAGTTAATCTTCCAATCACTCCAACGTCATTTAATTCAACTGACTGTCCGCAACTGTCTGACTTTGACTAATTCTCTTTAACTAACTTTCTCTCTTTCACTATCTTGCCAACTCTCTGAACTTCAACTATCGAACAGTTCACTTTGAAAAATAAAAGAATAAACAAGAAAAAAAAAAACAATAAAAAACTTTTAAAATTAAACTAAGAGAAAGAACCCCCAAAAAATCACTACTCTATATCTCATTACTGAGGGATAAGCTCCCCCTTTTCTCTGTGAAACAAAATTAAGTACTTATCACTAATTGTTAACTAATTCTTTTTTTTTTTTAATTGTATCGTAATCCAGTGATGGGAAGTGGGGAAAAAATATACAAAATGTAATAAAGAAAATAACTCCACATTTACAGCTGAACCAAAACGGCTATGCTATTTTATAAAAAAAAGGATAAAATAGAAAATATAATTATGTTTACACGGTAGAAAATAAACGTCAACGACTTAATTATAAAGTTGACACTGTAAATAGTTTAAAGTTCAACATAACGTTCGAAAGATCGAGTTACAATGCCTGAGTATAGCGCAACCACACATTCTGGGATTCTTGGGAATAAATATTTCCATACACGTGTTGTTTTCATTCTAAAAACATTGAAATACCAGCATTTTGCATTGAAATATTTTCAGTAATATAGTAAAGTACTTTCAGCTTCACCCTTACCTAATCCTCAGTCAGTTGAACCGTTGGAGCACCACACAGAATTTCTCGACGATCTTTCTCCATTCTTATTTGGATAGAACCTCTTTTAATGGCAGGCCATTTCATTCTTTTACTTAGTCTTCTCGATTTCTCTGTCTGCTCTTCTTCTTTTTCCTGGTACTGTTCCCTGTAGGAAGGTCTTTTTTCGAGCCCTTATACTATGGCAAATTAAGTTTGCGTTTTTTGACAGTAGTTAGAGGTCATCGTTGGGTCCAAACGCTGTAATAATCGTGATGCGATCCTTCGATGCCTTCTTTGTATGTGATACCTAGGATCTTTCTTTAGCATCTAATTGCCATTGCTAGGATCCCCCTTTCTAGTTCTACAGTCGGCGTCCAAGACTCGCAAGCATATAAGTTAAGTAGATTAGATGCTTGATTATTCGGACTTTTGATAAGTGTGCTAAAAATAGCGAAAACGGTATTTAATCTTCAATGCTTACCGAATTCCGAATCATTGTTGGGAATTTTTTAGTTTATAATCTTCGTATTAACGACTTTTCCATCTTATAAGTGTCAGGGGCATGTATGGTGAGATAGATTGTGTTATTTCTTTGTACTATTTAAGTATGAAAGAGTTATATCCCTTTGTTTATCCCCCCCCCCCCCAGGCATGAATGTGAACAGTATACACTTGATGTTTTTGGATGTGAGTTTCCCTTGGTTACTAGAGTGAAATAGGTAGTCAGTTGTATTCTGTTCCTGGACTGGTGTTGTGTGTACTAAATATACATTGAAGTTTGATGTCATTATTTATGCTCTATTGGATTATTAAGTATTAAAGTATCATTGTCATATTCTTGGAATTCTGGAGTTGGAGTTAACTATGTCTAGTAGTAATTGTTCCTAATTATATAACCATTATCAAGCCAAGGAACCCCCTATCGAGCCACAGGAACCAAGTACAAACAAACATATAGTGAACCCTGACAATAAGAGATTCTATTTCGAAAATCGTCCCTGAAATTATTTGATGTAGATTTTGAAGTTTAGATAAATGATTTGAAAAGGGGGTGCGCATTGGTTGATGTCCTTCGATAATTTTCAGCATAATTGGTAATATAGAAATACAAGTAAGTGTGCGTGTTTTTTTTTTATTAAATTTACATATTTTATCATAAATTACATTGTTTATTAAAATAAATTTTCAACAGCAAACAATACTTAATAAAATGATTACTTTAATCAATTTAATGTATAAATTTTTCAGAAATGGTAGAGGCTTGTGGAGACTAGATGACTGTAAATTCCTCACACCTTTTCTAAACATGTTTGCAACACATTGAAATCAAATTTCACACTCTTATTACAATAGTTACATAAAACAAAAGCAAGTATTAACTATAAATTGTGTTTTACGCGGCTACCGTAAGGGGAAAAGCCGCTATTAAGTTTGTGCAAAATGTCCGTCTGTTACACTCAGATATCGAAAACTAGAAGAGAAATGAAAAATATTATTTCACCATGCGATGCGGCTTGAAAAGTTTAGATGCAACGGCTACTTTTGGTTTTCTATAAGCAAACCATTTAGTTTATAAAATTAATTTTGCAAGACATTTTTTTCATAAAAATACACCATTTCTATGACAATTACGTACATGCAAGGAGGCCATGTTACAATATGTTAACAAAGAAAGACAATCTTATGTGTATTTTTAGTATCACTAAGTCAAATATATTTTAAAAATGTACAAGAAATGTTTACAACAAATATAAATATTAATTAAAGGTGTTTTTACTGGTCAACTAGCTGCTAAAATTAAAAGAAAACATTTCAGTTAGTTTATCAAGGCTAAAAATGCACTTTGTATGTAAATGTGACGCACATTTTTTAAAATGGACTTTTTATGCAGCAACTTTCGTGCAGTAGCGCAGGGGTCGGCGACATTTTACTCGCGAGCCACATGCGGCTCTTTGGGGGTGAAGCTGCGGCTCTTAAGTTCTATACGCAAATATTATTTATTTTATCAAACATTTTAAAAAATATTTCTGAATCGTTTAACGAAAATTAGGCGCCGATTCTATCTCTGAGCCACTTGTACTCGCCTGTCACCACAACCCTCCCCCATTAATTTGTTTGTTCAATTGTTTGTTAGTGAAGTACAAGTTAGTAGTGTAAGTAAATGTTTAACTTCTTTAGGTACTACCGAAATAAAAAAATAATTACCAAATAATGCCATATGTATATTATATAATTTGTTGTGAAAACACTGATGACATAGAATATAAGTATATTTGTTGGTTTTTTTTCATTAAATATTGTGTGAGTACTATTTATTGTTGGTAAGAAAAAAAATGTAAATGTTGTGGCTCTTTAAAAACTTTAAAATTTTGTAAATTCTAATTTTTTGCTCTTCCGACTTAAAAGGTTGCCGACCCCTGCATTAGCGTAAAGCTGCGGCTGGCTACGTAACCAGTCCAATTCCTTACAATTTTTTAGATGCCATGGCATAATGTGTAATATATCTCTTTATCAATAATAGGCTATTAGTTTGTAACCAGCTTGTTATTAAGTTAAGAGCAATGCCTGGTCGTGCGGTTAGCGTGCTGAACTGGTTATCTCGAAGGTCTCGGGTTGTTTGTTTGTTTGTTTTACATGCTTCGGATGTTCCTTCAGAGTTGAAGTTTACTTCCTAGTCCAAACCTCCCGCAGGACGACGGGGGATAGGAGCGAGCAGGGTTTGAAACAAGGACCATCGATAAATCCGAACAACAGTCCAGCGCGCAAACTGCACGACCAGGCAGGGTTCATACCCTGCTCGCTCCGATTCTTCGTCATTCAGTGAGATGGTAATTATTTTTAACTTAGAACATCGAAAACATGTAAAACAGAAAAAAAACATATTTTTTTAAACGGCAAATGAATCTTTGAAACATTATTATTTTCTACCATCAAAATCTAACCACGTCTCGAATATTCCTTGCGAATAGGCAGAACCGACAGGGATCCGACTCCGACGGAGGCCTTATCTGAATTAGTGTGACAACACAAACTCTCTTTGTAATCTTATTTTATTTTAGAATATTCAAAAAATTTGAAATAGTAAAGTTGTTGTGTGGCCTTTAGTTTAACAAGAAGGGGATAAATTCAGTGGCGTTGCTAATGTTGGGGAGGAGAGGGGAGACTTAAAAAAAAACACTTGAAGGGGGCTGTAAATGAAGTTTTGACATTAAATCTTAAATATTACGCAAAATGCAGAGGCCTCAAAAGAGTCAAGCCCCCCCCCCCGGCCCCCAAATGATGGAAAATTTCTAGCTACGCCCTGAATACATTTTATTGTAATTATCGCTTTAGTTTTATATCTTTAGTAATACAGACGTGTTACAAATTAACTCTAACACTGTAATAATTTATATTCATTAAAAGTGAAACTTGAGTCACTGTTGTTCACTTTAAAATGTCCATACAGAAATAGTCTAATGAGTAGCCAGGTCTGCAACAATACAGCTTTCTGACAAGTAACAAGAATAGTCCTAGGTAATTTTAGGTCCTCAAAGAGCAGTGGCGTAGCAAGGGATTTGGGCACTCTGGGAGAGGGTCTGGCTTGTCCTTTGAAGGGACCCCTGCATTTTGACAATCAAAATCATGACATAAGATAATTTACTTAACAAATATATAAGTGTAATATGTGGTATACATGCAACATGGTCAAGAATTTACAAAACAACGTGAGTAGCCAGATAACATGGCATTGGCTTAATATTGAATGTAAAAAAAAACTTTTTGGACACCGTTTTGGGGGACCCCTCAAGTGGGGTCCCGGGGAATTTTTGAATTCAGAACCCCTTCGCCCAGCCTATCTTAGCCACTATTGAAGAAGTCTGCAAGTCTCGGTACAAACCCTTCAGGTGATAAAAAAATACATTGCTATTTTACTTAATTTTTATGATTTCTAAATCACTTAGTACAGTAAGTAAAGTTTCCCTTTTAGACCTTGCGAGCTTATTGGCATATGATGTTAAGGTTATCGCTTAACGAGGGTGTCATGTAGCCAGCACAAAGACCAGCCGCCCTAAATTTTACCATTTTACCACACATATGATACAATTTGTTAAACATGAATTTCTAAATTTCTTTTGCTGAACTGAAATATCATCGTCGATACACTGCAATCTACATCTCAATACCTCTAGTATGAAAATCATCATTAACTTGTTGATGGTTGATGCATTGGTGTGGTTGGTTGATCATTTTCTAGTTGAATGTAGATATTATACGCGAGTTCTTTATAAATAGTAACAGCCGTAAAACAGAACAATAAATAGATAATATATTGAAATAATTCAGATATGAACTTGTGTAAAATTTATTTCATAATAAGGGCTCGGTCTGAGTCCATGGAAGCCCGACCTAATTAGAACTGTGGGGCCACTTTAATTTGTGGACCCGGGGGGGGGGAGAGGGAGGGAGTATCTAGGAGTTGGTTTTCCGTGCTGCCTTAATACTCTCAGAAAACAGCTCTGTCCGAGTCGGGTGTCGAACCTCGAGCCCCCTTCTAGGTAGCCAATCCAAGCTAAGTTCAAGCGCACTTGGCCTCTCGACCACGTTGCCGTCATATTTGTTGTATAACCGTTTTGTATGTTGATGTTTTAAAAACAATGGTTTAAACCTATTGTTAGATAAGTCTAGCTGTCAAAATCATGATTCAAGATACAGAAGTAATAATTTACAAAGAAAGCTAGATAAACATCTCGAACTCATAAGTCTGCCTTTTGTCTTTATTGTAAGCTAGAATATATATTTATTCAGCCAAAATTATTTTTTGTTAGGTTATAGTGGTACAAATTAAATATTTTTATACACACACACAAATTTATAAAAAGTAAAAAGTTTATTTTAAAAAAGGGGCCATGAGACTTTGAACCATGTACCTTTGGCTCTAAAAGCTAAACTTTTGCTCAGTCTAAGAGGGACCAAAGTAGATGTGATTTGTGACATCTTTCTTACCAGTGGCTCGTATCCCAAGACGTGGGGTTAGAACGTTAGAGGAAATTCCTTTCTTCCTGCCCTGCACCACATAATCCGACCCGGTGTCTGCCATTAAAACGGTTGCTTGAGTAACGGCGAGTGGATTGTGGTCTCTTTTACCTCTCTTAGCACCTCAACAGAAATTATGTTTTGCTTCCCTATTTGCTAGGGCGTCACGCTGAGGCTGAGAAGTATTGCCCAGTCTTGGCTTAACGAAACGGACGCTTCTGGAATCCAAAGGGAGAGAATAATTATTGATATCCTTAATTAAAGGCTATGCCATTCACGCCGTGAATACAATGTGAAGTGAAATAATAGTGTAGAAGGTGATTAGGAAACAAAGGGCAGGGGATAGCCAAGACCGTAACAGAAACATCCTTATCAATAAAATTTTTATCTTAAGGGAATATAATTATTTTATAGATAAAATGGAAATGAAACGCAACACTTTTTTTTTACAAAGCTTATAGTGACTCCGTCTGTCTGCTATAAAGTTTGTACACGCTATATCCTCCGCAACAAATCTCGGATCAAGCTGAAATTCTGCACAATTATTTCTTTTACCTGACAACACAAGAATCAATACAAGCAAATTAACCAATCAGTTAATAAAACATTGGTAATTAATGATTTTGTTTGGCATCTTGAACAAGGGAAAGAAATCGTACTTGACAGATGTGGTGGTGTAAGTTGAATTAGTCCCCTTGAATTTAATTTCTCCTCTATTATGTATTTGAAAAACGATCATGTCAACATTCACGACCACTTCTGCCCTCCCCTTTCCATAACAGGTCCAGACACGTGATTGGATCATAGCGCGATGAGAAAGTTAAAAGCTAACTAGAAACAATAGGTAACAAAATATTTCTCATCGCACAGATTTATTATGTCTAGGTCAATCATACATACATGAACTGATCCGAACCAATTCATACATTTATACTTCATCTAAGCTTTGTTTTTAAAAACGTATATTTTGTTTTCCTGTTTTTTTTTAACTTCTATTTTTAAAATGAATTTATAACTCGCATTTGAAAAACAAAAAAAATCTTTTATATTAGTATCATTGATTCAGTTTTCTTGGGGTCATGACCTCCCATTAACTACCAGGTAGACATATTCTTATAATTAAGAAAAGAAAAAAAACTTTGTTAGCATAACCACTTAATTGATATGGTTCATATTTAGTCCCTTAGATATTTGGGGCTCCTCACGCGATCCTAGGGCTGTTTGCATTCATCTGTCTTTTGACAAGATTAGTCTCTTGTATAGGCAGGACTGCCCATTCTTGGATGTTGTCTTTCCACCTTTATGTTTGTCTGTCTTGCTTGATGATACTGCAAAAATGTCTTAGCAAACCGGATGTGGTCGTATAGTCTGACCTGGCGTTTTTTGTATAGTAACATGTGTAGGCCTTTATTGCCCGGAAAAAAGTTAGTAAGCTCATTTATTTAGGTAAATAAAAACCGGCCAGAATCAGTCCACAGCAGCACTGGCACAACTCAAAACAATATGAAAAGAAAAGGGCAGTAACCAGGGTGTTGGAGGGGGGAGAATTTGATGGCAACTGGAACAAGATGTCACAAGATTTTGGCTGCTCTCTCAGCTCATTTCAATCCAGTAGCTCTAAACATTTCTTTTAAATAATGCTCATACTATCAGTGGCGTAGCTATAGCTTGGGGCAGGGTAGCTCCGATTTCGACCCCCCCCCACCGGGACCCACTTGACCTGAGCCCCTAAATGAGTGTCCAGAATTAGTTTTTACATTTAACATTACGCTATTATATCATGCCATGATGTCAAATACCAAAATACAGGGCCCCTACAAAGGTCAAACCTCCCGGGCCCACAAATTTTTATCTACGCCACTGGACAAAGACATAGCCTTTGATACTCAAATCAGACTGATGTGCTTCCTGGTCATGGCCACATTTCTTATATATATCTTGGAAGCTGACTGCAGAACTAAAGAGGATCATCCTAGCTACAGAAAGATCATAGGTGTCACATACAAAAACCGCATCACAAACGAAGTTTTTAAAACAGGATCGAAAAACGATTGGATCCCAAGTGACCTGCTTACTACCGTCAAAACCACAAACTTAAACTCTACGGCTACATCACAATATTTTCGAGGTTTAGAAAGACCTTCTTTCAGGGAACAGTACCAGGAAAAAGAAGTGACAGGCAGATAAAGCGATGTAAAGACATCATAAATGAATGGACGGGCCTGTCATTGAAGGAAATCTATTCAAGGCAAAAGACAAAGAGAAATGAAGAAAGACGGTCAACAGATCTTGTGTGTAGCCCAAACAGTCTAACAGACTAAAGGATAAGTTGAAATATGGCAATGAAGAATCACACTTTGCAACAAACTTAATTTTTCTGAGACGTCTTCACGGTTAAAGTGAAAAAGAAAGTATCCTTCTGTTTCCTTATAAACATAATTAATGAAGCATATTGATACCGCATGCAAAGAAATTATATGTCCATTTTAATAATAATTTTTGTTTTGTTTTAACTATGGTATTCAATGTCAAAGATTCAGAATAATATTGCATTATTTTTTTCTCCTTGACTTCAAAAAAGGTCTCTTTTTATTAGTAAAAAGATTTCATTTCAAAATCCTTATAAACTTAATTTTAATGAAACAGGAGAGGTTGTTTACCAAATGAATACTGATTAAAAAGTCATCGATCAGCTTGATGTGTTTCTGAAAAATTTTCAGATAAGGAAAGATTATGACAGAAGTACATGTCATCATTAAAACAAATCACGAGATCAAAGAGAAAGGTCTCATTAGGAATCCACCACGGAGATATAACAATGTCTCCCTAGCTGTGTATTGGCTTAAGAACACGCCACTAATCCCAATAACGATGTTAATTCAAAGCCAGAAGAACAAGCCTGAAATAGACGTCATTCCAAGTTTTTGTATGTGTCAGTGCAATTTTAAGAAACTCATGTTAACGAAGAATGAATAAGAACAAAGCGACGTCGTTTCAATTGTAATTATATTCCAGCAATTAGAATGTCGCAACATGTTGTTTTTCCTATTACCTAAACTGGGTTTGCGTAGTCCTATAAAACACTGCACTCATCTTCAATCTTCGGAATCGAAGACATTTCCATTCTCATTAATCTCCCAGTGAAGGAGGTTTTGGAATGTACACTAGATGAGTGAAAATAAAGTGCCAAATGTCATGAGAAGCTGGTTCTAATTGGTATACATAACAACATGGAACACGAACACTCACACTTAATAATGACATCCCCATAAATCAATACAGTTATAATTACAGTAAACATCTTTTTTTTTTGTACTACATATTTTTTACTTCATGAGTAGAAACTCAGAAGAAAAAAATACAAAGTGGAATACACAAAGAAACACGATAACAACTAGAGTGATATGTACGGCAGTTGTAAAGCTCTTGATTCCTAACCATTGTTTTGTTTCTTTTAGCTGCCACATACAAGTTTTTAAGTTTTGATTCAAACATTTATAAGTTACGACTGTATTAGTTAGAACACAATTAAATGCTAGAAATTGGTTAACATATATTCCACTCTTTTTGAAGGCTGTTTAAAAATATTGCACTAAATTGTTTTAGTATTTATTTAATTTTTTTTTTTTAAACTTCCAAACATGGCAGCTGGAGATTTGTTAAATGACGTTTATAATAACACAGGCAAGAGTGCTCAGTGTTTGTATATATGTGACAATGTGTATACGATATTTCATTTTATTGTTACAATTGGTGCCTTCGGTATATTAGCTGTTGTTGGTTTGGTCAGTAACTTGGTCAGTATGGTCATCTACGCAACAGTAGGCCTTAAAGACAGCATGTCTGTCAGCCTCTTCGCTTTGTCCTTCACAGACTTTGCGGCCTCGGTCATCCAGAGTATGATGGCTGCGACTTATCTGGCCAGCGAGATCTATCCATCCTGCCCCGTGGATCTCCAGGTCATCGCCTTCGTCTTCATGGGCTGGTCCCTCAACGCGGGGCACCTTATCTCATGCTGGCTGACCGCTTTTATCTCTGTGGAGAGGTGCCTCTGCGTGGTGGCTCCTTTCAGAGTGAAACAGATCTTTACAGTACAACGCACCGTCATAATGCTGCTTGTAATCTACTTGATACACGTAGCTACACTCCTGCCTGTCTTTATCTCCGAGACGATGCAGTGGGTTAGCCTCGACGATTCCAAGAATCTTAATTCTAACATATCTAATGAGCGGGAAATGCAATACACGGTCATATTTACGGATTTTTCCGATGCAGTGGAAACTGCTGTTGATATTACCACCAGTATGTTTCTCTTTACAGTCTCGCAGCTAGTACTGGTAATCTGTTCCACATTGCTGACTTGCGCATTGAAAGCTTCTTCTTCCGTGCGTTTACGGTCCTCCGATTCCGTTGACAGTTTACTCCAGACAAGGAAAAGGAGGTCAAAGCTGTCCATCCAAGAAAAGAAGCTGATTCGAATGGTGCTATCACTAGCGGTCCTACAAATGGCCTGTAACGTCCCGAGGCTGTCTCTGATCGTATTCTACAACGCGTATCCAGGGATCGGTGCAGACGACAGAGATTTCGCAGAAGTGATCTGGGCACCTGCTTCCGTGTTTATAAATATCGGCTGTACCGCCAATACTTTCTGTTACTATTTTCTAAACTCTAGCTACAGGAAGGTGTTTAAACACATGACAGGTTTAAAGTCAAAATAATATTACTTTTTTTTCTCTAATCAGGCTCTCTGTAAGCACTGCTCAACTTAACAACCAACTCAATAACTTGACAACAAGAGTTCCGAAATAATGTGATACTTTAATGACTAATAAATCAACGGGCAACTAGTACACAATTGGCTAGAAGATACACTGAATACTAATGCTGTACTCAACTTTAAGTAGTCTCTTTGTCTTGATAAAGGCACATTCCTCGTCCCATATGCTAGGACAAATTTGTACAAATACTCCTTCTTCCCTAGTGCTATTAGAGCATGGAATGGGTTGCCTGAGCTAGCCAGGAAAACCAGTGACTTGGCAGAATTTAAGTCATTGGTTAATATGCATGACTACATGCATGACGCGTAGGACGTAATCATCTTCTTTTTTGGAGTTACGTCGGTGATATATAAGATAAGAAGATGATCTGGACTGCTTCACTCGAGGACTCACTATACCCGATCGACTTTACTGTGGGTCACCTAACTCTGACGCACTCTGCATCTCTATATCGGGTCCCCCAGAAGGCCTTCTCAAAACTTGATAGAAACGATCACATGACCATATAACAGTTGATATTCACGTATAATGTTCATACTAGCACTGTCCTTCTTCTTTAACACAGTTGACCGCTAAGCAACACGCTGACCTGTGTTACATTTCAGTTGATCGAACACAGTGTTAACCCTATCGTCACTGCAGAAATAGCATCCCTAAACGACTTCTGTATGGCCAAGTAAGGGAAGGAAGAGCTCACAAGGTGGACAAAGAAAATGCTTCAGGGACACTCTCAAAGCTTCTCTGAAAGCCTTCTTCACATTGACCCAGCCACCTGGGAGACGGAAGCACATGACAGAGCATCAAGGCGTCGTGCTGTGAAAACTGGCGCAAAAAAATTGCAGTGGACAAGAGAAAAGCGCTGGCAGAAGAAAAAGCAAGGCCAATGAGACTAGCTCCAGTAGCAATAATCTGCCCTGTTCTCAGCCGAACATTCCGGGCTCACATAGATCTCACCAGCCACACGAGGAGGCACGAAACTCCAGTGCAAAGCCCTCAGCCCCCCTGGATGATAAAAGTAGTCATCATCGAACCACGATGAACAGCAATATATACAATAATCGCAATAATAGATGTTTCTCTTACACAATGAAAGAAACCTGCTCCATGTCTGCATTGTGATTTATAAGATCCAGCCAAAGTTCTTTAAGAGATTACAGTTAGAGATGGGAATCGAACCCAACTTTTAAAGTTCGGGTTCGGTTCGGTTCGGTCAGATTTAAGTTCGAGTTCGGTTCGGTTCGATGACGAGTATAGTTCGAGTTCGGTTCGGTCATGTCTAAAGTTCGGGTTCGGCTCGGTTCGATGTTATGGAATTATGTAATAGCAAAATTAAGTTATAAGGTTTAATTCAATTTATTAGTTAAAACTTTTTTATTTGAATTTTTACATAAAACAAATACTTTGCAATATATAATAGGCCTTTGGGCAATACATTTGCCAAAATAATGTTGCCTACATACATTTAAAGCGTTGTAAAAATTTCTTAATGGAGATAGAAATGAAGATGCGGCAGGTTTTCGCTCAAGTCGGCAAGTGGTTTAATTCAGGGCGTGACTCGGCGCTAAGCAAATTTTTTTAAAAGGCTAATATCGATGTGCTTTCTTTCAGAACGCACTATTCATCATAATAAAAAAAAGTCGAGGGCCATATTAAATCTAATAATAAAGAGGCAGACCTGGCCAATAGAATTATGCAAGGGACATTCTAGGTAGGCCTACATATTGCGCACGTACTTCTATAATGGGCGTGATCTTTTTAAACAAATATTCTTCGTGTAAAGACGTCTCTATCGAGGATTTTTTTTCACACATAAGTCGTCACTATAATAAATTGCAATACACGGAAGAAATTCGACTATTCTGAGACAAAAAAAAATGCAGAAGAATCTCAATAGCGAAGATGTTTTAAAATGTTTTCTTCAAAACGTTTTGACCCATATTGTGCATACGCGCCTCGCAAAAAGCAGTCTTCAGTTGACAAGGTCTTATTAGAAGATAAAATGACATCTCCACTTAATATATTTTAATTTTTAAACATGTAATTATACTAATATTCAGATAAGTTACAATAAAAATAAAACTTTTTTTTTCGATGCCCCCTCTCTTTGTTAGTTGGTCGTTGGTTTGTCGCTTACAAACAGCTAGTACAATTGAACCAATATAGGCGTTTTATATTTTTACCGGTAAGGATAGTATAGATGGACTTCTTATAGTCCGACAGTTACGCTGGGCAGGGCACGTATCCCGCATGGGAGACGAACGTATGCCAAAGGCAGTCTTTTTTTTTTTTGTGAGCTAAAAGGTGGTCAACGTTACAGAGGCGCCCCACGGAAACGCTTCAAAGACCAGCTTAGGCGTCAACTTTGCTTAGCTGACATAGAAGAGAGCAGCTGGTTGCATGCGGCCGTAGAACGAATCAGTTGGAGTTCACTCCCGAAGGCCGCGGGATACACATTTAAGACCAAAAGAAAACCCGCTGCCGTGGACAAACGAAGACGCGAAAAGAAAAACTAAATCGACCACCTGCGAACAGAGGTTATGCTTGCCCTGGATGTGGCAAAATATGTAGGTCACAGCTGGGCCTGCGCAGCCATGGGAAAAACTGCATTCCTATCTAATCTTCGGACTCGAAGACAAGCCTTATAGTAATATATAAACTTAATAAACTTTAAAATAAAGTTCTTATGTGAACAACTCAATATAGCCTAACTGTTATTACAATATTCACATATTTAACTTGAGATAGAGATGTAATATTAATGAAATATACTGATATTTAAACGAAATCTAGATCACCACAAAACAACGTCTTTACTCTTTCATGTCTCAAGATTGTCTGCCCTTTCACATTTGCATTACGCTAATTTCATCATCCTTAATGCATAAACACCAATCAATCGCTTAACCTCTTCATACCGCCATCAGAAAAAAACACACACACACTTTATGACACCTCTTTTTGTCAAGAATTTGCGTCTCCCCATCCCCCAATTCAAGGTACTAACCATCCTCACCCACGGGAGAGGACCCAAAGTTTGAGAAACGCTACATTAAAAATACTGATGATCAATAATGCAAAACACAATAATAGTAAAAATATTCAGGGGCGTAGATAGGAATTTTTCATCATTTGGGGGCCCGGGAGGGGCTGGACCTCTTTGGGGGCCTCTGCATTTTTGCGTAATATTGAATATTTATTGTAAAAAACAATAATTTGGGGCCCCCCTCAAGTGGGGGCCCGGGGGGATTTTACATTTCTCCCCCTCCTCCCCCACCCTTGCTACTCCACTGATAATATTCCAATATAGAATACTTCACAATTTTGTAAAAATAAATCACTTAATAGAAGATAATTAAAATTTATTTTAAACTAGAACACAAATGAACTTATTTATATCTACACTCTCTAATCGGCAAAAACTATTCTACTCTCAACTAATAGTCATCTCAAATAAAAGTGACAATATTTTAATGTCAACTTTCTACTTACTAGGAACTTGAATCTAGATCTAGATCTAATTAGAGGGCGCCTATTCGACTCAAAACCAATATTGCTAACAGCCCGCGAAAATTCAAGGTTAGGGAAGAGTCGGCACGTACGGAAAAACCCATGGGAATCAAAGCGCGCCGCTTTTTTTTTTCAAACTACCACCACCACCCCCTCCCAAGTTTTCAAAGTATAATGGAATCATTAGAATTTAAATAAAATATTTAAGTAATTTTTTTTTAAAACCCAAAATATTAAAAAGGGAAGTAAAAATTGCAAAATTAGTTCGGTGAAGAAAA
The DNA here is from genome assembly GCF_947242115.1 of Biomphalaria glabrata. NCBI lineage: Eukaryota > Metazoa > Mollusca > Gastropoda > Planorbidae > Biomphalaria > Biomphalaria glabrata. Next base: position 42,588,746 of record NC_074719.1, read on the forward strand.
GGAGGGTTCGTTCGGTTCGGTTCGTACCAAGCAGTTTCAAAGTTCGGGTTCGGTTCGGTTCGGTCATAAGTGAGGTTCGAGTTCGGTTCGTTCGGTTCGGGTTCGGTTCGTTTCCCATCTCTAATTACAGTAAGAGAGAATAAACAAAGAAATTGATTTGAAGAAACGGATCAATGCTATAAAGAAGAAAAAAAAAGAAAAGAACAAGAGGAATTTTACCAGAGATTTTGAAAAGAATTGATAAAACAATATTGTCAAATACGCCATAATGAAATATTACTTTTTAATAACTAAATAATTAAAACAAGAGAAAACAAAAGCTTATTCGAAGAGTAATTGTATCCATTAGTTTGGATCAGTCGTGTAATTAAATGTTTAATAGATCTAGAAAAGTGATTCCCAAAGTGGTCTATATAGACCCCCAGGGGTCTACGACGATTTTCAGGGGTCTACGAAAGTTAAAAAGGAATTGGGGGTCTATGAGATGTAAATGGGGGTCTACTAGAGTGGATTTTCGATTTAAAAAGGTCGTGACTTTAATTAAAATCTTAAAATTATGTAATCAACAATTATCTTATACAAATATAAATTATTTAAATTTTAATCCTATTGTTCGAATGAACAATTATTTTAATACCTCATTTAAATAGCTTAATTTAGTCTATAGGAAATTTGTATTTAACGTGGCCAAATATAATTATTAAATTACACAGTGGTATTAATTTTCTAAAAAAAATTCTTCTTTCCATGTCACATTTATATTTCCTATGTGCCTTTTATGCAACAAAGTTTTATTTTGACACTTTAAAACCACCTAAGTTAAAAGATCTTTTGAGATGATGCCACCCTGATAAAGTGGATGAAGATTTTAAAAGCTTTTGAACAATCAATGATAAAGTAGAGAAAAGACCTACAGTGAACAAAATCTTTGCTTTAGTATAAAAAAAGAGAAGATGATGGTTTGCAAGTGTCTTAAAATATGTTTAACTTATTGTGAATTTTGGAAAACATCACACTAATGGCGATAAAATGATTTTTTCATCCACTGAAGAAGTTTTAAGAACTATTTTGTCCACAAACCTACATCTGATAGTATTACAGAATTCCTCTAAGCAGCAAAACAATTCAAAGGCAATTGATGAAATGAGTTTCTAACACAAGTGGACTAGTCATACTTGCCTGGTAATAAACATTTAGTATTGGCGAATGTTCATTTTAGTACGGATCAAGAAATCCTCGAAAAAAAAACTTCTTTTTGCGAAAACTGATAATTAATATGTAATGGTTTGAAGGACTACTTTAAAGAAAAAGCACTCCCTTTAACTATAATGTCAGTAGCAATGGGTGGAGCACCTTTCATGGTTGGGTTCTATTGTGAATAGTGAAAAAAATGGTAGAATTCTTAAATATCTTCAATTTGTTATTAACGCAGTTCACTGAAGCAACATGTTAGATACGCCATTAGTTCGTCCTTCACACTGAAGTTCGATGGCTGTCGAAAAGCTTTATTTTAATTTTTTTTTCTTTTTGACTTTGTATCGGAGCTCTTGGATGTCAAAGATCTAATTTTAAATTGAAATTTAATCAGACTGAAATCAGACATTGCTTATTTAACAGACTTGTTTCATAAATTCAATGAGGTTTACTTACATGTGGCCATAGGCGTAGCCAGGATTTTTTTTTCGGTTTTTCGGATTTTTTTACCCCAACCCCCCTTCAAAGCTACGCCCATGCATGTGGTTGTTATTACTTTTTCATTCTTCACCTTAAATACGTAAGAAATCATTGAAAAAGAAAGCACATTGGAAGTTCATAAATCAGAAAAATGACAATTCAGCACTATTAGCTAAACAGGGGGTCTACCGAATACTGGAAACATGACAAGGGGTCTATGAGACAAAAAAGTTTGGGAACCACTGATCTAGACCAACAACAATAAATCTGTGCGATAAGAAATATTGTTTACAATTGTTTCTGTTGAGCACTATCTCATGCTTTGAGCTTTCTTAATACTCTATTATCTTATCCCTTGTTTCTGATATAAGCTTTCAAGAATAACGTTGTTCTTCAAGAAAAAAAAAATTAAATTTGATTCTAGAATGCTGAAAAGTGCGAATAAATTATTTCATGGTTTATTCTATTTTTTAATTCTTCCCTAATCATTATTACCATATTCTGAGCACCACAAACAAAAAGTAATAAACAAAAAAATGCCTAATTAAGTTTTTTTTCCGCATTGTGATAATACATTAGGTGTTAAATATTTGACATTTTACAAGACGTTGCTTGCTCTGGATGTGGCAAAATATGTAGGTCACAGCTGGGGCTGCGCAGCCTCAGGAAATATTGCATTCCTCACTAATCTTCAGACTCAAAGACAAGCTTTATAGAAGACGTTATTTTTTATTAATATTTTATTGTGCGTCCTGAAGTAAAAATCCAATAAACATTTTAAAATTCATATTTTTGCAATTTTTATATTTTACTTCTAATTTCAATTAAGCCATGAGAGCGTGCCCGATAAAACGATTGGCCAGATCAAATCATTGAAAACAATAAAGTTTTCCCTATCAGACCTTGCGATCTATGGGACATCTGCTTATGTGGACCCTGTAAAAGAGGTTTTCATGTGGCTAGCCTTTTCTTTTCTCTATCTCATATCAACTAGAGCTAGATGCCCTAAAGATCCAGAAATTAAAAGTCCCAGTCTTCACCAGGATTCGAACCCGGGACCCTTCTTTTCAGAAGTCAAGCGCTTTACCACTTAGCCACCGCGCCTCCAGATCAACACGTACGAGAAATTATTTCCCTTACTTACAAACATTTTCAAAGCCCCCTCCCAACTAAAAAAAAAGGATTGTTAATTTATCGTCAAGAAACAGAAAGCATCAAAATAGAACAATATCCGTCGTAACTTAAAAATGTGCTTTTACCTTAAAAGCCAGAGTGTATACATAAATCATGTCTTTGCATCCGTAAGTTATTGTTCCATGATCTATATATTGTTACTACTTTTTAGTCTGTTGTCCAAAACAATGTATGTATCTAGGGATCTTACTTACGATTATACTCTATTTAAATGTGAATATTCAAGCCTTGTAGACATCTCGGCTCTAAATTGCATATGTTTTGTCGAAACAAGTCTTTCTCTTTTTGTATCCATTTACTTGGAAATAACAGAAACTATTTGGTTCTTGATGGAAACCTGGACATTAGGTGAATTTCATTGTATAGAAATAAATGAATCTTGTTAGTTCGACGGTCAAGGGTACTGTAGACTGTCGAATTAGCGAAAACGTCGTATTACTAACTGTTAGCTCTAGTTCATAGACTTAAACGTGTAGGACTAGACGATTCTAGATGATGATAAGATGTAATAATATGATAAAAGCACATTCCTCGTCCCATATGCTAGGACAAATTTGTACAAATACTCCTTCTTTCTTAGTGCTTTTAGAGCATGGAATGGGTTGCCTGAGCTAGCCAGGAAAACCAGTGACTTGGGAGAATTGAATTAACATGCATGACTGAATGCATGACGCGTATGACGTAATCATCTTCTTTTTTGAAGTAACGTCTGTATTATATAAGATATTCCTTTAGACTTTGAAGAGCATAACATAAACACTAGACGAAATAGTAAAATGTATTAATGTAAAAGAAAGTTCATGATTTCAACTTTCATTAACTGAATTGCAATTGAAGCCTACCTCTATACTAGAAATTAACCTATTAGAGTAACCTAAGGGAATTTATGTATGTGGGTTGTGTGGCTGAGATGTAATAACCGCTTGGTCCATTGGGCACTGAGCATGCTATAAGCATTAATGTTAGCGCTAAAATTTTAAACACGATGATGAAGATAGTTTGTATGAAAACCAACTCAAAGGCGGCCGTCCGATGTGGTCCACTCAGGAAGGAAAAAAAGGCAGGTTTCAATATTTTCAGCACGTTTCAGAAGCTATGAACTGCAAACCATAAACAGCCACAATCCTATCTCGTAACCACAACCTTATCACGAAACTACAACCCTATCACGAAACTACAAACCTATCACGAAACTACAAGCCTATCACGAAACTACAAACCTATCACGAAACTACAAACCTATCACGAAACTACAAACCTATCACGAAACTACAAGCCTATCACGAAACTACAAACCTATCAAGAAACTACAAACCTATCACGAAACTACAAACCTATCACGAAATTACAAACCTATCGCGAAACTACAGCCCTATCGCGAAACTACAGCCCTATCGCGAAACTACAACCCTATTGCGAAACTACAGCCCTATCACGAAACTACAGCCCTATCGCGAAACTACAGCCCTATGGCGAAACTACAGCCCTATCGCGAAACTACAGCCCTATCACGAAACTACAGCCCTATCGCGAAACTACAGCCCTATCACGAAACTACAGCCCTATCACGAAACTACAGCCCTATCACGAAACTACAAACCTATCGCGAAACTACAAACCTATCACGAAACTACAAACCTATCACGAAACTACAAACCTATCACGAAACTACAAACCTATCACCAAACCTATCACGAAACTACAGCCCTATCACGAAACTACAAACCTATCGCGAAACTACCAACCTATCACGAAACCACAACCCTATTACGAAACTACAAACCTATTACGAAACCACAAACCTATCGCGAAACTACAAACCTATTACGAAACCACAAACCTATCGCGAAACTACAGCCCTATCACGAAACTACAAACCTATTGAAACTACAAACCTATCACGAAACTACAAACCTATCACGAAAGTACAAACCTATCACGAAAGTACAAACCTATCACGAAAGTACAAACCTATCACGAAACTACAAACCTATCACGAAACTACAGCCCTATCACGAAATTACAAACCTATTACGAAACTACAAACCTATCACGAAACTACAAACCTATTACGAAACTACAAACCTATCACAAAACTACAAACCTATCACGAAATTACAAACCTATCGCGAAACTACAGCCCTATCGCGAAACTACAGCCCTATTGCGAAACTACAACCCTATCACGAAACTACAGCCCTATCACGAAACTACAGCCCTATCGCGAAACTACAGCCCTATGGCGAAACTACAGCCCTATCGCGAAACTACAGCCCTATCACGAAACTACAGCCCTATGGCGAAACTACAGCCCTATCGCGAAACTACAGCCCTATCGCGAAACTACAGCCCTATCGTGAAAATACAGCCCTATCACGAAACTACAGCCCTATGGCGAAACTACAGCCCTATCACGAAACTACAGCCCTATCACGAAACTACAGCCCTATCACGAAACTACAGCCCTATCACGAAACTACAACCCTATCGCGAAACTACAAACCTATCACGAAACTACAGCCCTATCACGAAACTACAACCCTATCACGAAACTACAAACCTATCACGAAACTACAGCCCTATCGCGAAACTACAGCCCTATCACGAAACTACAACCCTATCACGAAACTACAAACCTATCACAAACTACAGCCCTATCACGAAACTACAGCCCTATCACGAAACTACAGCCCTATCACGAAACTACAGCCCTATCACGAAACTACAGCCCTATCACGAAACTACAAACCTATCGCGAAACTACCAACCTATCACGAAACCACAACCCTATTACGAAACTACAAACCTATTACGAAACCACAAACCTATCGCGAAACTACAGCCCTATCACGAAACTACAAACCTATTGAAACTACAAACCTATCACGAAACTACAAACCTATCACGAAAGTACAAACCTATCACGAAACTACAAACCTATCACGAAACTACAGCCCTATCACGAAATTACAAACCTATTACGAAACTACAAACCTATCACGAAACTACAAACCTATTACGAAACTACAAACCTATCACAAAACTAAAAACCTATCACGAAATTACAAACCTATCGCGAAACTACAGCCCTATCGCGAAACTACAGCCCTATTGCGAAACTACAACCCTATCACGAAACTACAGCCCTATCACGAAACTACAGCCCTATCGCGAAACTACAGCCCTATCGCGAAACTAAAAACCTATCACGAAACTACAAACCTATCACGAAACTACAGCCCTATCGCGAAACTACAGCCCTATCGCGAAACTACAAACCTATCACGAAACTACAGCCCTATCGCGAAACATCAGCCCTATCGCGAAACTAAAAACCTATCACGAAACTACAAACCTATCACGAAACTACAAACCTATCACGAAACTACAGCCCTATCGCGAAACTACAGCCCTATCGCGAAACTACAAACCTATCACGAAACTACAGCCCTATCACGAAACTACAGCCCTATCGCGAAACTACAGCCCTATCGCGAAACTACAGCCCTATCGCGAAACTACAAACCTATCACGAAACTACAGCCCTATCGCGAAACTACAAACCTATCACGAAACTACAGCCCTATCGCAAAACTACAGCCCTATGGCGAAACTACAGCCCTATCGCGAAACTACAGCCCTATCACGAAACTACAGCCCTATCGCGAAACTACAGCCCTATCGCGAAACTACAGCCCTATCACGAAACTACAGCCCTATCACGAAACTACAGCCCTATCACGAAACTACAAACCTATTGAAACTACAAACCTATCACGAAACTACAAACCTATTACGAAACTACAAACCTATTGAAACTACAAACCTATCACAAAACTACAACCCTATCACGAAACTACAAACCTATCACGAAACCACAACCCTATTACGAAACTACAAACCTATTACGAAACTACAACCCTATCTCGTAACCACAAACCTATCACGAAACTACAAACCTATCACGAAACTACAAACCTATCACGAAACTACAAACCTATCACGAAACTACAAACCTATCACGAAACTACAAACCTATCACGAAACTACAAACCTATCACGAAACTACAAACCTATCACGAAACATGAACCCTATTACGAAACTACAAACCTATTACGAAACTACAAACATATCGCGAAACTACAGCCCTATCACGAGACTACAAACCTATCACGAAACTACAAACCTATTGAAACTACAAACCTATCACAAAACTACAAGCCTATTGAAACTACAAACCTATCACGAAACTACAACCCTATCACGAAACTACAAACCTATCACGAAACTACAAACCTATTACGAAACTACAAACCTATTACGAAACTACAGCCCTATCACGAAACTACAAACCTATCACGAAACTACAAACCTATTACGAAACTACAGCCCTATCACGAAACTACAAACCTATTACGAAACTACAAACCTATCACGAAACTACAAACCTATTACGAAACTACAAACCTATCACGAAACTACAAACCTATCACGAAACTATAAACCTATCACGAAACCACAACCCTATTACGAAACTACAAACCTATCACGAAACTACAAACCTATCACGAAACCACAAACCTATTACGAAACTACAAACCTATCACGAAACTACAAACCTATCACGAAACTACAAACCTATCACGAAACCACAAACCCATTACGAAACTACAAACCTATCATGAAACTACAAACCTATCACGAAACTACAAACCTATCACGAAACTACAACCCTATCACGAAACTACAACCCTATCACGAAACTACAAACCTATCACGAAACTACAACCCTATCACGAAACTACAACCCTATTACGAAACTACAACCCTATCACGAAACTACAACCCTATCCGTCAACTATTTCACCACGTTCTGCACTAACAGTTTAAAACATGCATTTGTTCAATTGAATGAAGGAGATCCTCGTCTTGATACACCATCTAGTAAAAATAAAAACTACATAGAATAAAAGTTGGTCACTATTATATTTTGTCCAGCAAATTTTTTCTTGCACTATCATCAGCACTAGTGAGTGATAAATTTAGCCAACGAGTCACATAACCTTGGAAAAGTCCATTATTGACTTCTGCCCACAGAAAGACGTGGGTATAGAGCTTTTTACCCAAAGTCCTGTCTGTATGTTCCACAATGGCAGCGACCATTAGTTGGGCCGTGCCACATACCTGGCGCTGCACTGGCGCACAGCCTCGTTTCTGAATCCCTTTCTCTGGAAGCAGACGAAAGCCGCGCTAACCGCGGGAAATTTCTTTATATTCCTATTCAGTAACTGCTACAATATCGTGAATGAACCGCCACTCCAGCTAAGGGGCACTGATAATAATAATAATAATAATTCTATTTATAAAGCGCTGTTAACAAACAAAATGTAGGCTCAAAGCGCTGTAATAACATTACAAACACAAACACACAGCTAAAATGACAAACTAATCTAAAAAAGTTTTAAACAGATAAAGTCTTAATGATCTTCTTAAAGTGTGTAGCATATTGTCTGTCTGAGATCAATGGGGAGTAAGTTCCATACTTTTGGTCCGTGCACTGAAAAAGCCCGCAGACCGTAGCTTTTGAGGGAGAAACGTTGAACTACTAGAATCGTTGAGTCCATTGAGCGCAGGGCTCTCTGGGGAAATCTGGAGTGATCAGTTCTCTAACCTACAGGGGCATCTCATTGTTATATATACACTGATGACAAAGTGTGGCGACCTTGTAATCGATTCTCGCTTTCACGGGAAGCCAATGGAGCGTGCGCAAGAGCGTCTGTTCCATGCTTACCCCGGATGAAATTTTAAAAAAATCGATTAGAACAGGGGTTCTCAACCTGTGGGTCGCGACCCCCTTGGGGGTCGATTGACGATTTGCCAGGGGTCGCCTAAGACCATCAAAAATATGGATTGTTATTGTCTATTCTTCTATTGCTGTATGTGTGTGAGGTGGGGTCGCGGCAGAGTGGGAGATTGTAAAACTAGCGTACAATAACTAGTGACCAAAAATATTCTTTCCCTTATAAAGAGGTTCTAAACTTTCTCTCGTCACATCCTGCTCACCATCTTGACCCATCATCATGTTTATGCAGGGAACTGCTTTTCTGGAAGAGCCTACATGTCATTTTTCCCGCGCTTTTTTTTCCATCCGCGCTTTTCTAATATCAACTAAGGTTGACACTTGACCTCCAAATGATCGATCATGTGATCGTTTGCTGTCATATGTGTCACTAAACACACTTGTGTTCAGCCCTCTTGTGGCTTACACAAGCGAAAGTGACAGTACAGATGAAAAAAAATTATTTTCAACAAAGGAATAAATAGTAAAAAAAAAAAAAAGGAAATTACCCCTTTCAGATTTTGTGATCTATAGGGCAGATGATGTTAAGATCATCTGTTTATTTGGCCGATGGTTTAAGGAGCAGGGTGTTATGTGGCCAACACAACGACCAACCGCCTTTACTTTCCCCAACTAACGTCAGGTACCCGTTAGAGTTGGGTGGACTCAGGGGCGCCCTAAATTCCCGGAATTTAAAATCACAGTCTTCACCGAGATTCGAACCCAGGACCCTAGGTTCGGAAGCCAAGCGCTTAAGCACTCAGCCACTGAGCCCCCAAAAGAATAATGCTTAACCAGAACTCTTTTGGGGGAACGGAGAGGACGGATCTAAAATTCATTAGTTATTGTCACAGATTACATTATAGAATTGTGTGTACATTTCACTTTTGAAAGAAATATAAGCCCTCGACATGAGCCTCGGGATTTACCCCTCAAATTTTAGACACTTGACAGCACGTCAGGATTTACCCAAGGGACGTGATTATGAAGTTTGAAATCTATTGGTTAATTTGAAATTAAACAAAGACATTTTTTAAAAGAGTTAGCGCCAGAGAATTGGCGGGTGTAAGAAAGTAACGCCAGTCGATAAAATAATGTCCTTGTAGACAGTTACGTTTCTGAGAGCTCTGTTTTAAAGCCTTTGTAATATGTTTCATGCTCATTGATTTGTAATTTGTACATAAGCTGTACTTACGTTGTATTTAATAAAGTTCCAGAGTTTTGTTTTATCAAAGAATCGTCAATTGTGATTCTAGATCGTCATTTTTGTTAACTATTGAATTCAAGTAAAATCCCCGGCATAACAACACACCATACCATCTAAATGTTGTTACAGTTATTATAAAAATAAAAGCAATCTATAAGCTGTATAAAAGAAGGATTGTCTTTTTAGAAAACTATTTTACATGTCTTATCTAGTCATATTTTATCTTTTTATCTTATTTAATGCAGACGTTACTTCAAAAAAGAAGATGATTACGTCCTACACGTCATGCATTTAGTCATGCAGGTTAAACAATGACTTAAATTTTGCCAAGTCACCGGTTTTCCTGGCTGGCTCAATCACCCGAAGGGCAGATGTGGTGCTCTGCATCCGACCTCGCTCTCTAGTTCCGAGTGTCTTAGCTTTAAGGCCCTTGAAAAAAAAATTGAATTTTATCAGGCATAAAGACGCATTAGGATAGACGCATGGTCATGTGGTATGTACTATGACTGCGGTCTCTATGACTCCTGGTACGAGCCCTGCCCTATGTCTTTCCCTCCGTTATGGAATGTTTCCTGTTTACTAGTCCATACCTTTTTTGTGAGGGTCTCTCAGGCTGCTGGCAGCTTTAATGTGGATGTGTCTTTGTAGGTTTGGATTTTTCTACGCGTGTGTATGTGCTTTTGCGTTCGCGCGCCTGTACGTACGTGCTTTTGTACAATATGAACCAAATACCTATCCATAAAATTGTCTATAGAAATAGATTTGTAAACTTATAAGAGCTATTTAGCTAACCCCATCTCTTTGTAAACCTAAACATAGTTGTTTGTATTTAATATTCAAATTATATGGAACCCTTCCCTAAATGTCTATCTATTGTAAGTTAAATATATTGACTATATGGCACATCATGAAAATAAACAAGCAAAGAGTTCTACAAAGGCTGCGATCAGTGACTCTCATGAATCTGAATGGCAATGCCAACAATCCCTTATATTAATGCTGTGTTTCATTAAGCTATTATTAAGTTTTAATGACAACTAATTATAAATCTGCAAAGAAACACCGTTATTATGTTAAACTATCTATTAGCAGTCGAATACTTATATACAATGTCGACGGTCATGGCCAGACAGATGGGAACAGAGATAATAGAGCAGAACATTAACTATTACTAGAACTAAAAGATTTTCATCAATAGCTCTTACATTATGATTATAGTTAATTACACAGAGAATGCATCAATTAGGTTCTTAGAACTAAAATGCAATTCCTCTAGCATTTTTCTATTCCTAAAGAACACAGGACAATTTTAAAATTTAAAAAATTAAGAAACATTTTAGTGACACAAATATGGTAATTAAGTGTGTGTTTTTTTTTCAGCTTATATTTTAGACTAAAAGTTATGGAAACATATTACGGACTAGAAGAAGATGACAGAAAATGTAGTTAAATGATGTAGAAAAGGAGCTAGCTAAATTCTCCACTACGAATGATGGTTTAGTTATTTAATGTTGATATATCAAGTGTTGTCTAAGAATGTCCAGACAAATTCTGTTTGAGTCTTTCAGTAATGATTCATATGACCAAGATGATTGCCTATATGTATGCTATGATGTGTTTCACGTCTTTGAGTTGGCAGTCAGTATTTGCGCGTTTGGAACTGTGTCTGTTATTGGGGTCGTTGGCAATGTTGTCAACATGATCATCTTTGTGCGACAGCTTCTGAAGGACAGTATGACGGTTGGTTTGTTCGCTCTAAGCTTCACAGACTTCTCGGTATCACTCGCCGAGATGACCATGTCTATTATCTACCTGGCCAACTACATATTCCCTTACAGTCCGGTGGATCTTTGGGCTCTGGCGTACGTCGGCTTTGGCTGGACGCTCTACACCGGCTACCTGATTTCAGGCTGGATAACCGCTATGATAGCGTTGGAGAGATGCTTCTGCGTTGTCGCCCCTTTCAGGGTGAAACAGTTGTTCACCAGGCGTCGCTGTGTTATAGTTGTAATCATGATATACACCGTTCACCTCTTGCCTTTATTGCCCTTGTATATAGCAGAGAGAATGCAATGGGTTGCTATAGAAGACCCAAACGCATTCTTTAACAGCACTCTTTCTATTAAGCTATACTACACGATCACTCTAACGGACTTCGCTGACGAGGTAGAAAAAGCTTTGGACGCCACCGCAGGGCTGTTCCTTTTCCTAGCTTCCCAGGCGGTGCTGACCGTATGCTCTCTGTGGATGACATACTCGTTAAAGGCGACCTCCCTTGTGCGCAGCCACAAATCCGCCTTTACGGAGAAACTTGCTAGTTCCGAGAAGTTGAGCTCAAATCTTACGCCTCAAGAGAAGAGGCTGGTCAAAATGGTGCTATCTTTAGCAGTGCTGCAGACAGTGTGCAACCTGCCCAGGCTTATCCTAACCGTCTTCTACAATGTGTGGACGGATAGCAGTGTCAAGGGAGATAAAAACTTGAGTACTATGATTTGGTCGATAGCCTCCCTTTTCAACCAGGTTTGTTGCACCAGCAATACCTTCTGTTACTATTTTCTCAGCTCGAAACACAGAAACATGTTTAAAAAACTATTTGGATTAAAGAGTTAACATATTCTTCTGGCCCTACTAGGAATAACGGCGGCTCATATACAACATAGGCTATATATAGGATGGCTGCCTGGTCGTGCGTTTTGCGCGTGGACTGTCGTTCAGATTTATCGATGGTCCCGGGTTCAAACCCTGCCCGCTCCCATCCCCCGTCGTCCTGCGGGAGGTTTGGACTAGGAAGTAATTATCTTCAACTCTGAAGGAACATCCGAAACATGTAAAACATTTTACAAACATTTTTATATCTAATTTCACATTACGTTTTAGGGTTAGTCTAAAATGTAGACGTGCACGGATAGTAGCACCAACTCCGGATAAATACTTTGCCATTTGTTTACTATCAAAAGTACAATTTGTACCTACTTTAATATCTATAAAGAGGAACTCGTTCCACTAATGTGTATTAAAGAATATATTGACGTTTGTATCAAAAACATAATAATGTGCTAAAAAGTAGGGCCAGTATGAATATGCACAAAAAATCTTTTATTATAAAGATAAGTCGTGTTAATATAAATAATAATGAGACTTTACATTTTAAATGAGCTTTACATGCAGAGCAGCAATGAATGGATGGATGGATGTATTGATGCAAAGTTTAAAAATAAATGGGGTGAAAAGATTGGGATAACCTAGTCCTAATGGGATAAAATCGTTTCATACTGTTTCAATAGCATAGACTTACTTAGATGCTCCTGCATCGTTAGGGCGACAAGCTTACTCCACATAAAGCTGTCACCAGCGATATTCACAGCCTTTTCCCATCTGACGGCCACGGCTTTTAGATCTTTATAGAAAGAAAGACGTAAGGCTAGATGGAAATACTCCTGCTTTCTTTTGCCTCAAAGGGGTATTAAAGATATTTACATATCATGTCAAAGAGAATTAGCTCCCTTTTATACATTATTTAAGTCCCTGTTTTAGGTGTTTGATCGCCACTTTCTCTTGCGTCTTTGAGCTGACCAGTGGACATAACTTTGAACTATGTAGATAATCTTTTTGTGTTGTGTTCTTACCTCTGTTACACAAGAGGAGTGTGCCACTGTAATGAAATTATGTTTTCTCCTTAAACGAGCTAAGTAAATTTAATTTCATGTTACAAGTAAGTTTGTTACTGTAATTATATATTTACTTAGTCTCTGGTTACAAGGATATTCTCATTTGTATCAAGCTAAAAGGGTTCGTTTGGTTTATACTCTAATGACCATATTTGGTTAGAGTGTCATGTAGAGACGTTGAGTTTCGATATTGAGACGAGACGAGACGGTAGCGTGTCTTAGTGAAGAAGGCCCTTTGATTTTTATCACATGTACCTGTGCTACTATTTTTGGCTTTTCATTATTTTATTTTATTTAGTTGGCCTATAACCACAAGGTCTTTATTTCAATATTATTTATGTTTTTTCGAATACTTTCTTATTTGGTTTCTTTGTAAATAAACTCCTGTATAACTTGTTAAACTGTTACTTTGTTAAGTACATTATTTGTATGTCTCAGTATGTTATAAATCTAGAGGCTTATAATCAATAACCAAGGTAATATAATTCGGGACCTTTAAGTATCACAGCACTAACTTGCCAGTACAGAGGAGACCGGTCTTACGACCTAAATTTATCCCTTGTGAAGAATGGAAACTTTTTATTCGGCGTAAAGCATATGTACAGTATTTTATATTAGCTAAGTATGGGAATTTGGGGCTAGATTAGTGTTACACAAGCTAAGGTTAGCGGGCCGGGGGTCATATCCGGCTAGTTAAAAATAAGAATGATCTTTTGAGTCCGATAATGAAGCAAAAGTGTGGCCTTTTATATTGGGTACCATAGTTTAGGTTACATCTGCTTAACAAAGAAATCGTTTACTAATGTAATATAACCAGTTGTATCCCGCCTGTTTGTTTCACTGTTAATTTCTATTAATTTCATGTCTTAGAACTGGGTACAGAGAGTACAAAGGCCGGTATATGTAGAAAGTCATTGCAAGTTGACTAGATGACAGAGAATGATGACAGGTTGGTCATTATGAATTCAGCGGGTATTTAAGGATATGATGTGGTCATTATGAATTCAGCGGGTATTTAAGGATTTGATGTGGTCATTAAGAATTCAGCGGGTATTTTAGGATATGATGTGGTCATTATGAATTCAGCGGGTAGTTAAGGATATGATGTGGTCATAATGAATTCAGCGGGTATTTTAGGATATGATGTGGTCATTATGAATTCAGCGGGTATTTTAGGATATGATGTGGTCATTATGAATTCAGCGGGTATTTTAGGATATGATGTGGTCATTATGAATTCAGCGGGTATTTTAGGATATGATAGCAATAACAAAACACTGACGCAATTATCAATAAATTAAACCTTTAAAATGCAAATATGGTAGCTTTAAATTCACAAAAGAAGCTGCGTATGTGTTATGGAGTGATGGAGAGTGTGTGTGTTTCTAATGTGACGGTGGGAAGGGGTTAGCGATTGACTGTGAATGATGCAAGATAAACGGCATTTTCGTCAGCGGTCTTAGATAGAACAGGCGACTCCATATTCCCAGAATGAAATGCAATGTTATTTTAGTGAGTTAGATTTCATTTAGAATACCATTTTATATTATTTCTAAAGTCTACAACATTGACTTCATTTTATCTCAAGTTGAATTTGTTTATATTGTAATAAAAGTTCTATTTTGTTTTGTTCACGAAAAAAGTTATTCAAGCTATTCCAAGTTTTATAAGTTAAAGATTTTATTCGTCTACAGCGATTTAGTTGTCCAACAGCAATTTAGTGCAATACGTCAGCGGCCGTCAACAGCAGTTTGATTATATAGTGGAGAGTTTCTTGAACTCTTTCATCACAAATGAATTCTTTTTAAATACATGTAAATAGTGCTATTAGAGCATGGAATGGGTTGCCTGAGCCAGCCAGGAAAACCATGACTTGGCAGAATTTAAGTCATTAGTTAATATGCATTACTGAATGCATGATGCGTAGGACGTAATCATCTTCTTTTTGAAGTAACGTCTATATTATATAAGATGAGATAAATATATGAGGACAGCCGCAGGCGATGAAGAGAACTGAAGCCCCCCAGCGAAGAACGGCTTTGCCTGCATTAGATGTGGCCAGATATGTAGGTTCGCATTTTGCTTTGTGTGGTCTTCTTATATATTATATAATACAGACGTTACTTCAAAATACTGCAATCTTAATCCTAATAATCGAGGACAATGCCTTAAGTGTTCACACCTTCCCTTCAACTGAAATGTTATTTTAATTTTTTAAAATTTCCCAATAAAATAAGGTTTCAAAACAGATGCAACACTTAAATGAACAAAACGCGTAAAACAAGAAAGATAAATCTTGTCTTTTGTTATAATATTCACGACATCTAGACTAAACGTTGATAGGAATTAATGTACGAGGTATGTACAATCTATCGAAGTGGTCAGGTAAACTCAAAAGAATTGTCTATACAAGATGAGCTTAGGTGTAGTTGTTCCAGCAGGAACCTAGATTCTATACTGATCAAACAAATAATTTGTTTAAAAGACTATAGTCATTAGTTTGAAGTCATGCACCGAATTACTAGTCTAGATCTAGCCTACATCTCTTTTTGTGTGGCTACTAGCCTACTTCTATTTTTGTGTCGCTACTAGCCTACTTCTATTTTTGTGTGGCTACTAGCCTACTTCTATTTTTGTGTGGCTACTAGCGTACTTCTATTTTTGTGTGGCTACTAGCCTACTTCTATTTTTGGCTACTAGCCTACATCTCTTTTTGTGTGGCTACTAGCCTACATCTCTTTTTGTGTGGCTACTAGCCTACTTCTATTTTTGTGTGGCTACTAGCCTACTTCTATTTTTGTGTGGCTACTAGCCTACATATCTTTTTGTGTGGCTACTAGCCTACTTCTATTTTTGTGTGGCTACATGTCTACTTCTCTATTTATGTGGCTACTAGACTATTTTTCTATTTGTGTGGCTACTAACCTACTTCTCTATTTCTGTTGCTACTAGCATACTTATCTATTTGTGTGGCTTCTAGCCTACTTCTCTATTTCTGTTGCTACTAGCATACTTATCTATTTGTGTGGCTTCTAGCCTACTTCTCTATTTCTGTTGCTACTAGCATACTTATCTATTTGTGTGGCTACTAACCTACTTCTCTATTTCTGTTGCTACTAGCATACTTATCTATTTGTGTGGCTTCTAGCCTACTTCTCTATTTCTGTTGCTACTAGCCTACTTTTTTAAAATTTCTATTGCTACTAGCCTACTTCTCTATTTCTGTTGCTACTACTCTACTTCTCTATTTGTGTTGCTACTAGCCTACTTCTCTATTTGTGTTGCTACTAGCCTACTTCTCTATTTGTGTTGCTACTAGCCTACTTCTCTATTTGTGTTGCTACTAGCCTACTTCTCTATTTGTGTTGCTACTAGCCTACTTCTCTATTTGTGTTGCTACTAGCCTACTTCTCTATTTGTGTTGCTACTAGCCTACTTCTCTATTTTTGTCACTACTAGCCTACTTCTCTATTTCTGTTGCTACTAGTCTACTTCTCTATTTGTGTGTCTACTAGCCTACTTCTCTATTTCTGTGGCTACTAGCCTACTTCTCTATTTGTGTGGCTGTCTCCTCTGTGTATATTTCTCCTTCTCTCTTTGTGTGTGTATGTCCCCGTCTGTGTGACAAGAGAGACAATAAGGGTGGCTACCTTTTTTTTATTAGAGTTAGTCCCCTTTATTACTTGATTTAAGTCCCTGTTAATTGTTTACAATTGCCACTCTCTCTTGAGTCTTTCAACTGACCTGCGTAGTTTGAACTAAATCTCTATAATGTTTAACTAATACTTGTGTTGTTGTACTATTGCTGTGTTACTCAAGAGGAGTATGCCACTATTGTGGGAAGAGTATTTCGATAATGAGCTAAGTAGACTTTATTTATTTGTTAGTACTAAGTTGGTTTATGTAAATGGTATAGGTCTACTTAGTCTCTTATCCTCTCCTGTATGTTTTTTTTTAAAGACATCTTTTGTTGAGATACTAGACATTAGTGTGTCTCATGAATGACGTCATTTCATTGTTAATGCATGTATGATATTATTGTAAACCATCTTTTTGTTTTTTCGGCATAAGACATTATTGTGTTTCTATGGTGGTAGTTCTTTAATTATATTGACCGGAAACTGTCTTGCTACTTTGCTTTGTTTCATTATGTCCTTTTCTTTCGTGAGCCTTTATTGCCATTTATATTTTCCATGATCTTTTTCTTTTGTTTGTAAATAAACTCTTTGTTTTTTGTTGCAACTGAAATCTCAGAATTATTACTTGTCTGTCTCAGTAGTTTTGTACATCTAGAGCAGGGGTGGGCAACCTTTTTGTGTCGAGGGCTGCATTATAAACATTTGGAAATGGCGGGCCGCACACACACGCACACACACACACACACACACACACACATATATATATATATATATATATATATATATATATATATATATATATATATATATATATATATATATATATATATATATATATACACAACTAGAGTTAGCAATTTTTGAAAGCAATTTTACGATTTTTTTTTTTATTGCTGTTGTCTTTTTATGTCACTATATCTCTACAAATACATAGTTGTACTTAATGTGCAGTATATTACTTTTTACTTTCGTGTATAATGTTCTGGAGCTGTGAATTTATCTTACTAGTTGTTACTGGTCAACATTGACCAGTGATTATACTTGTTTAGTTTCCTCCAAAAAATACTTGCTCAATGAATGAGACAATTAATGTTACGGAAGTTAAATGTCGGGACGAGCGAAACCTGCCCTTGTGGAGCATCACCAGAGAATGCTGACCATGTCTTTCAATGGTGCATACTAAATCAAGAGACCCGAACAAGACTCTGGCCCCAAAGCCCCCCAAAGACTATTCGAAGAACTGCCTCATCTCGAAACCACTGCGCGGTTCATCTCAGATGTAGGATTACTGATCTGAACCCTCCAACATGAGAACGAAGAGGAAGAAGAAGAACAGATGTATGTGTACACAAATAGTGTAAACTTCTGCAAAGTTTTTAAAGTGTGGAATCATTTCACTTGAAATAGTTTCACCTTTCAGCAAAGGAAAATGACAAAAACTTTTTCTTTTGCTTGCTTGTAGAAATGGGAAAGCCTTGTTTGAAAAAGATTTAGCATGCATTTACATTTCATATGCAAACAACCAATTGTATTAAGTATTACAAATAAGATGAAATCTTTCTTCCACTCTTCATGAGAAATATTAGTAACAAAGTCACAGTCAATGTTATTGGTAACAAAGTCAATGTCCTTCAATTAACAAAACAATTTCTTCCTTCCGATTTTATATTCTTCTCATTTGCCTTGCCCATGCTAAGCTAGCGGATTCATTGAATTATTATTATTTTTAAAATTTGCATTTTTATATGTATACACTGTGGGCACACCTGATTTCTGCAGGTGTCGGTGGGCCGCATAAAACACTTCGACGGGCCGCATGTGGCCCGCGGACCGTAATTTGCCCACCCCTGATCTAGAGGCTATAGTTATGAGCCTAGATAATATAATTGGGACCACAAAGTATCACAGGACTAACTTGCCAGTACAGTACGGGTCACTGGTCTTATGACCTATCCTAATACTACGTCACAGTGTTAATGTCCCCCTTAACTGTGTATGTGTGTCCCTCTTTCTGTATTACTGCGCGTGTCTCTATGCAAGTGTATATCCTTATTGGCGGATGCTTTCTTTTTCACTATTTGCGTTAGTCTCCTGCTTAGAAAGCTATCTTTGTGTGCGTCGCCTTTTGCATGTGGGTGTGTAACTTTCTCTATCTATTTGTCTCGGCTTCTATGTTTGTATGTGTTGCGTACACTACATGTGTGTCGCTTTTTTTAAATTTCTCTTTTGTGTGTGTCGTTTTCTTTATCTATATATGTCGTATTCTATCGGGGGGGGGGGTGCTAGAATTGTTTACTATTGATTTATCTGTTTTACTCCTTCTTTCTGCTGCCGCCTCTCGATTTGATATTTATTTGTGGTCCCTATTCTTTCTATCCGTCTAAATCATTCTCACCCCTCCCCCTTCTTCTGATTAGAATGTGTTGTTTTTTTTCTTTTTGAGACCACATCAAAAAAACGCTTTAAATTGGTGACGATTGACATGAGCTATAAAGTCGATAGCTGATTTGTACTGGTATCTTTGTTTAGTACGGGAATGACGTCATAATATGTTCCCCATTCCAGCTAGTTTATTATAGATCACATGAATGAATGACGCCATTCCAGCTAGTTTATTATAAATCACATGAATGAATGACGCCATTCCAGTTAGTTTATTATAGATCACATGAATGAATGACGCCATTCCAGTTAGTTTATTATAGATCACATGAATGAATGACGCCATTCCAGTTAGTTTATTATAGATCACATGAATGAATGACGCCATTTCCAGCTAGTTTATTATAGATCACATGAATGAATGACGCCATTCCAGCTAGTTTATTATAGATCACATGAATGAATGACGCCATTCCAGCTATTTATTATAGATCACATGAATGAATGACGCCATTCCAGCTAGTTTATTATAGATCACATGAATGAATGACGCCATTCCAGCTAGTTTATTATATATCACATGAATGAATGACGCCATACCGTGTGTCCCGATAAGCCACAGGTTTAAGTAGAATGTGTAATGGGTTTTTGTGTTTTGTAACTTTCTTCAAACTTTCTCAGTCAACTGATTACTTGATATGTCCCTCAGAGGTCACTGCGCTCCGTCAGCATGACGCTTATACCTTGGTCCAGGTGTGCCACGTTTCTTCCTTGAAACTTACGGTTTGAGGCCCTGTTAAGTGCATGGACCAAATGTTAGGATTTCATTCCCCATTAATCTCAAACAGATATCCTGCCTCTCTACAGTCAAGAAGAACATAAAGAATTGTCTGTGAAAAATTGTTGTTTTTTTTTTGTTTATATTAGGTTGTCATATTAACTCTTGTATCTTATCATATATAATACAGACGTTACTTCAAAAAAGAAGATGATTACGTCGTACGCGTCATGCATTCAGTCATGCATATTAACCAATGACTTAAATTCTGCCAAGTCACTGTTTTTCGTGTCTGACTAAGGCAACCCATTCTATGCTCTAATAGCACTAGGGAAGAAGGAGCATTGTATTTACGTCTGCACTGCTATCAACAAGCTTTGAGCCAACATTATATTTGTTAGTAGCGCTATATACATTGTAATACTCTTATTTTTATTATAATTATTAATTTCTGTTTTGCGTTGACAAGTAAACATGTTAAGCATTACTTTCATCATTTTGTTTTTCTATCGAGCGAAAGTTGTGCACATAAGCTCTTGATGCGTGACAACACATTTAACTGATATTTCAGAAAGACCACTTCATTAATTACTGGAATTATAACATTCTTAAAAATAAAGTTAAATCCCAGTGTTCTATAGAAATAGCTATTGCATTTTTTGTTTTGTATTATCGAGTGTCTCTATGATTGCTCATACATATGTCCCCCCCCTCCCCACCAAGCGAAATGTAAGACTCAGTCTGCTATATGATTTTAAGGTAGGAATTGATTTAATTTTGTTTGCATATCTTGTTATATTGTACACAACAGAGTCCTAGAGGTTGGAGACAATAATGACTCAACAACTGTGTGCTCTTTTGTATCGGTGTTTCTTGATCCGTGTTCGCTATTGGGAGCTCTCCGTCACTGAAATTGGTAAGTTGTAGATGTGTCAAGTTTACATGAAGCCAACGTGTAAAAAAATCCATTTAATAAATAATAAAGTTTATTCAAGGGAAGGAACTCCGCGCAAAGAACTATATCTATCAGTGATATAGAAGTCATTCCCCTTTTTCAATATCAGACTAAATAATTAATAACCAATAATTAATTGACCAATTGGTAATAAAAAAAAGAACAGACTCATGTGCTGTCAGGTACAATAAATAATTGTTTAAAGTTTCAACTTGATCCGAGAATGGGTGTGACAGAAATAACTTGTTCAATTACCTTTGGGGACGAAACCATACATATTTAGCTGTATGTGTTAATACGGAGGAATTAATTTCACTTGTTGGTATTAACAAAAAAAAATCATTAATGGTAATACATTAAATAATGGGGAGATTTTATTTTTGATTCATTTCTTGTCTTTGCCAATGAATAATTGTGCTAAGTTTCAACTTTGATCCGAGAATGAGTGTGGGAGACATAACGTGTACACAATCTTTACCAGACAGGCAAACAGAGTAAGTTAATATAAGAGTTTTACTAGATAGTAAACGATAATAAAAGTAAAAGATTATCATAACCAAGTACTTATACTCTTTAACTCTTTCTCTCCGTAATTATTTCCAAAGTTTCAACGGAATTCTTCATTTTCTCATTGCTATTTTGCTACCCTGTTTTGATTAGACTTCCATAGCTTGGTCTTTGTTATCAGAAAATGTTTTATTTAGTATAGAATTAAAGGGAAATGCCTGCTCTTTTATATAACAAAAAATAAAGTTTATAAAATTAAACATTAATTTAATTTAATGAGGTCAAATCGACGATGGTAAAAGAGTTAATGACCTCTGCATGCAGAGTTAGATACAAAAGTAATTGATGCCACATCTTATTGACAATTTCTGTTGTAACGTCTGCAGGGGTCCCATTTCTCTTTTTGGCAATATTCTCGCATGAGTATCTCGAGTCCAGCTCCTCAATATATGAGGTCGGCTACCAGTACGATGAACACTTCTACTCTTACCATCCGCCCAAGGAAGACCTGTACTATTTTCCCAACTCGTCCGCCGCTAGGCGCCTGATGAATCAAGGCGTCGAAGAGATAGGTTAGTACTCTGGAGTCTAGTTCGTTTTCTTGTTGTTATACAAGGCTTATACCAACTCGTTCTGTCTGGTTAAAAGTTTGGGTATGGTAACCGTTAGATCGTCTACGAGCTGAGCCAAAGGCTCTTCGAGCTCTAAGTTTTGAAAAAAAAACCTGTTTGAGCGTCAAACAGTAGAAAATAAACCTGTGTAAACACACAGTTCTGTTTGGAAGAGACCCAAGTCAATGCCTGTGTAAAGCATTGCTATTTCCGATGCATCTGGCCTCCGACGCATGGGCTAGACATGGCCGAAGGCCGAGTGCACCGGGAACCTCCGCCGTTTTCCTATGTTGTACCAAGCTAACCGTGGAGGACTCGCCATTAGTGTAAACGGTCCCTTGAGGAACGGCGCATGGATTATCGACAGGGTCGTGAGGGCTCTCTTTCAACTCCGCTCCGTGCAATGGGTAAGCTCTCGCCTACCCGAGGACACCCACACGGGAGTTTTGTTTCGCCATAAATTTAACCTAACCACTTCCTCTAACGGTCGTTTCCACTCGGGTGCCACGGTGAGGCAGAACAGCGCACCCGGTGTATGGTAACCCACACCCAATCTCGCTCAAGTTGAAATATTTATTTTACCTGACAAAACAATAATTAATAAAGAAAAAAACTATTTAATTCATTCACTTTTGATAATTAATTATTTTGTTTGGATTTAACAAGGAAAAGAAGATTGTACTTGAAGAATACTTCATTAGTGCCTTCACTTCTAACTGAAGATACCAACGTTGATTTGACCTCATTAAATTAAATTAAATTTTGGTTTCATAAATTTAATTTGTTTGATATAAAAAGTGCATGCAATCCTCTATAAGTATATACCTAATATAACATTTCCTGATAACATACAAAAAAGTTCTTGAAGTTTAATCATAACAGGGTAGTGAAACACAAAATGAGAAAAATGAATAATTCCATCGGAACGTGGAAAATAATTACGGAGAGAAAGAGTTAATAATACATAAAGAATTAATTGTTTTGATATTGAAAGCATAAAACTTCACTTACAAAACATAGCCTTAATGACAATGTTATTTTCTTGTATCTATTACTAGTATTACGTACCAGGTTGAAAAAAAGGGGCATTTGCTAAAACGACTTAAATTTATGTCTTTAGTAGCCCAGCCGATGTACGCTTACAAATCACTGAAAGAAATCGACTCAGATTACATAGTCATCCTTGACCTTCAGGATCCGCAAGTAGTGCCGAAGCATCTCAATTTCAGAGTGGTCACCAAACGGTCGTACAGTTCCTTCAAGACTTTCGATTTAGCTGTAGGTAATGAGAATTACTGAACCGTGACTTTCCGTACATTAACTGTGACTATATGTGGTGCTACTATCAATGCTGTGGCTATCTATGCTTTGACAATCAGTGACTATCTGTGCTGTGACTATCAGTGACTATCTATGCTTTGACTATCAGTGACTATCTGTACTTTGACTATCAGTGACTATCTGTGCTTTGACTATCAGTGACTATCAATGCTTTGACTATCAGTGACTATCAATGCTTTGACTATCAGTGACTATCTGTACTTTGACTATCAGTGACTATCTGTACTTTGACTATCAGTGACTATCTATGCTTTGACTATCAGTGACTATCTGTACTTTGACTATCAGTGACTATCTGTACTTTGACTATCAGTGACTATCTGTACTTTGACTATCAGTGACTATCTGTACTTTGACTATCAATGACTATCTATGCTTTGACTATCAGTGACTATCTGTACTTTGACTATCAGTGACTATCTGTACTTTGACTATCAGTGACTATCTATGCTTTGACTATCAGTGACTATCTGTACTTTGACTATCTTTGCTTTGACTATCAGTGACTATCTATGCTTCGACTATCAGTGACTATCTGTACTTTGACTATCTGCTACTCTACGTGCTGTTATTATCTGTCCAGTGACTATATGTGGTGTAACTATTTTGGCCCTGACTATCTATCAGTGACAGACTCTAAAGATAAGAAGATAAGATAACTTTTATTAATCCAATCAAATGGAAATTCGGTTTGACTACAATTGACAACCTCAGCGTAACTACTGTACAATAACAATATAGATGCACATACGAACGACATTCACACACGAAAATCACATACACACTCATAACCAGCGCTTTATAAATAGATCTTCTATGTACTTCTCGATGACGGCAGAATGTTTATTTTTAATGTTGGTCATCCAGGGTCTATTAGTACTGAATGTTTTAATTTTCTTCTTCAGTACAATCATGTTTTCACAGAACTGGATGTACGAATGATTTTAAAATAGTCATCTACTAAATAAAAATTGTCGAATTTAGTAACGAACTGTCAAGTATTGGAGCCCATAATAATTCAAAGCTAGCTTTGATACAGTGTTAAATTATATAACGTTTCAATTAGAACCATCTTCAAACCAATCCAAATGATGTCCTTCCTTCCAGATCGCCTGGGACCGAGTGTTCTCTACGTCCAATACGCGGTGACCAAGCAGTTCATCAACTACTGGTGGAAGCAGGCAAGCGGCGACTTCGTCGACACCAAATTCGAGGTTTTCCCCATGCCGAACCACATCTACCTGTGGAAGCTGGTCTGGAGGGTGTACGTCCTCGGCTGGGTCATCACACTGATCTTCCTGGGCACGGCTTGCCTGACGGTCCAGTTGGTCGTCCAGGAGAAAGAGAACAAAGAGAAAGTGGGTCCAGGTTTAAAACCGTTTTTGTCTGTTTTGTTTTACCAAGAGGCAATTCTAAACTGCATTGATGATCAGTGAACCGATACTACGAGGCAATTCTAAAATGCATTGCTGATTAGTGAACTGATACTACGAGGCAATTCTAAAATGCATTGCTGATTAGTGAACTGATACTACGAGGCAATTCTAAACTGCATTGCTGATTAGTGAACTGATACTACGAGGCAATTCTAAAATGCATTGCTGATCAGTGAACTGATACTACGAGGCAATTCTAAACTGCATTGCTGATTAGTGAACTGATACTACGAGGCAATTCTAAAATGCATCGCTGATTAGTGAACTGATACTATGAGGCAATTCTAAACTGCATTGCTGATTAGTGAAGTGATACTAAGAGGCAATTCTAAACTGCATTGCTGATTAGTGAAGTGAAACTAAGAGGCAATTCTAAACTGCATTGATGATCAGTGAACCGATACTACGAGGCAATTCTAAAATGCATTGCTGATTAGTGAACTGATACTACGAGGCAATTCTAAAATGCATTGCTGATTAGTGAACTGATACTACGAGGCAATTCTAAACTGCATTGCTGATTAGTGAACTGATACTACGAGGCAATTCTAAAATGCATTGCTGATCAGTGAACTGATACTACGAGGCAATTCTAAACTGCATTGCTGATTAGTGAACTGATACTACGAGGCAATTCTAAAATGCATCGCTGATTAGTGAACTGATACTATGAGGCAATTCTAAACTGCATTGCTGATTAGTGAAGTGATACTAAGAGGCAATTCTAAACTGCATTGCTGATTAGTGAAGTGAAACTAAGAGGCAATTCTAAACTGCATTGCTGATTAGTGAACTGATACTACGAGGCAATTCTAAAATGCATTGCTGATTAGTGAACTGATACTAAGAGGCAATTCTAAACTGCATTGCTGATTAGTGAACTGATACTAAGAGGCTATTCTAAAATGCATTGCTGATTAGTGAACTGATACTAAGAGGCAATTCTAAAATGCATTGCTGATTAGTGAACTGATACTACGAGGCAATTCTAAACTGCATTGCTGATTAGTGAACTGATACTAAGAGGCAATTCTAAAATGCATTGCTGATTAGTCAAGTATGTCCCGCACTTTCATAGGACCCGCGCTAATTCTAGGTGTATAATTATTAAAATTATAACAGATTTCCCGCGTCCTCCTCATTTACCAAGAGCTCCTGGAAATCTCCTGAAATTGCAAAATATACAAAAAAAAGCCCTCGAAATATACGGAAATTATTAAAATCTTTTGAAAACTCATACAAATGTCATAAAATATATAGACACAAATTGTCATTTTGGGGTGTCATTCAATATGGAAATCCTACGCGCGATAAAAAAAAAACGGCATTATGCATTACCCGTAATTGTGGAATCTGGTGAAAGAAGCTTTTCGCGCCTCAAACTAATGAAGAATTACTTGAGGTCAACAATTCTCAAATATAGAGTGAAACATTTGGTAATTCTTGCTATTGAGCGTGAACTATGTAGGAAACAGATTTTAACAGATGTCACTCTGTTCTGTTCCCCGATTCGAATCTTTTCTCCAACATTCCATGGGAAACACAAACAGTCATAGAAGGCTCCCATTGAGACCGCCAAAAGGTCAACTTTTTGGTTTTTTTTTGGTAAATAATGCGGTTAAAAAATAACAGGAAACAATATTTGTAGAAAATAACCAGAAGTTAATAAAAAAAAAATTATCAGGAATCACAATCCTATATTACTCCGTAAAACTTAAAACATGATTGCCTGGTAAACATTCACACACAGCTTAAAGTCACCGCTTGCTGACTGCCTAAATAAGACCAGAGTTAAAATTGATTTTCCGAGAATGAGATGAAAAAATTGATAATTGATAACAACATCTTGTACATGTAAAGTGTACGATCCCTAGCCGACACCCGTTTGTTGTCACATGGTACGACAGTTGGGACGCTTCCAATAAGGGCCGAGAGAGCTACACAGGCAGTTGAGTAGACCAGACCGAAAGGACGCGTGGTGGGAGCTCTGCCGTGCGGAACAGGCAATCCTAGCCCAGATCCGAGTCGGACACTGTCCAATAGGCGCGTACTTTGGACGGTGGAAGCAGAACTACGACACACGGTGCCGCCACTGCGTCGAGGACGACGAGACAATAGAGCACATTCTTTATGAATGCCGAGCTCTGCATGAGGGACGATTGGGACAAGGAATTGAGAGAGCGAGTACACGTCCATGTGAAGCAAAAGGTCTGTCCTTGTACGGGAATAAGGCGACCTTACAACTCATTTCCCCCTTCCTCTTCCGTGCTCTAAGTGAGTAATCTTAGCATGGTTCGTTACCAATGGGGTTTCTGATTCGGTACATGTAAACCTAAACCATTTAAACATTACACTTTGTGAGTATTAAAGAAAGGCATGCTGACCAAGTCCCATCCTCTACACCACTCCTAGTGTGGTCATACGCGTGGTGATGGCACTCCAATGGACGGTGGCGGTACATCATAGAAATATAATTTATTTTTCTTATTCTACATTCACTCACTCTCGTCATTTCCGACAGGAAGCGATGCAGCTGATGGGAATGTCGACCTTCAACTATTGGCTGAGCTGGTTCGTAGCGAACTTCACGTTCGGCCTCATCAACTGTATCGTCTTCGTCTTAATCTTCTTTTGGAACGGCGTGGAGACGTCTGAGGTCAAGCTGCTCCTAGCCTTCTCCCTGGTCTATTTGGCCAATACTATCACTTTCGCATTTATGATCTCCTGTTTCATAAATAAAGGTATGAATGCGTTTTTACCAGTGTTTTTTGTTTTGTGACGGTACGCACCGGTACGGGGCACGAGCACATTTTCCATTTCGGGGGAAAAATATTACATCTCTTGTATTTTAACGTTTATTAATTATTTATTGTAAAATGTTTGTAAAATGTTTTACATGTTTCGGATGTTCCTTCAGAGATGAAGATAGTTTAGTTCCTAGTCCAAACCCCCTGCAGTACGACGGGGGATGGGAGCGGGCAGGGTTCGATAAATCCAAACGACAGTCCAGCGCGCAAACCGCACGACCAGGCAGCCATCGGTATTAGTAGTTAAAATTTAAGCAATGCATCATTGAGTACCGGCACCATTTTTTTTTTTTAAAAGCAATAGTTCTTAATATAGAACTACAGCTATATCGACTTTTACGATTCTGTCCTTTTTTTCTAAGCTAATAAGACTAACAATGTTACACTTATATTTTTGTTGAATAAAAAAGGATTAGTATTAGTCTTCGTTCTCTGTAGTAGGCCTATATACTAGTATCATGGGCACGTCATCTCTCGCGTTTTCCATTGCAAAATTGTGTATTGTCAACTATAACACATTAAAAAATCAAACCTTTAACCAATTAGTTAATTAATTACAGGAAATTGATTAATTTTAATTTAGAAAATGCAGATAAATCGTGTAGAGTTGAGAATTATGTCAGATTTGTGCAGATCTTTTCTTTACATAAGCTTTTAATATTTTAAATATTTGACACATCTTGCTTGTTTTAAATTGCCTTTAAATGACTCCTACCTGAGTGTACATGTTTTTATATGTACTTAAAAAAGGAATTGCAGAAACATTCACTCAGATACCCCCTTCTTACCCCTCCCCTTTCCTAGCTGGTCCAAACAAGAGATAGGATCATAGTGAGAAAGTTAAAAGCATGAATTGCGCTTAACAAAAACAATTAGTATAAATATTTCTAATCGTACATATGTATTCTTGTGAGTCTAACCTTCATCTTCACCTATCCCTTAGTCTGTTGGACCGTTGGGGCACCTCACAAGATTTGAAGGCCGTCCTTCATCATTCCTCTTTGTCTGTCTGTAATTTATTAGAAATTTTATCAAATGACTAATGCAAACTAATTGATGCCATTACACGTAATATAAGCTTTTTTAAACATTTATATATATATATATATGTATATATATTGTTTTTCTATTTCTTTGATCGCCCACTTAAAACAGCTAGCCATGCCATAGTTGTATCAAGTGTCCTATTTGTTTTAACAAGGCTAGTAGCGCCTATCTTTGAGGACATTCTGGTCAACAAATTTATGGCTCATATTGTGGGCTGTATCTTTTACCAAACTGGGATTCAGTTGTTTTACATCTTGATGGCCTTTCAAATCGAAGGTAAGGAATAGCGAGACTTAGCAATGTGCTATTATCATAAAACGTATAAGTATTATAAATACTAACAACTATTAATTTATAGATTTTTTTTTAGAACTGGACATCATTGGCAATTCGAAGGTAAAAAGTCTGTTTCATGATCACACTGTTAAAAGTGTGAATGATAAGCATTACTTAAACGTCTGCCACACTCTGTGTCTGGAGAAATCGACATTTCCCTTCGCAACTGTGTCACTATTAAAGTCAATCTTTGTTAAATATCTACGGTTACAGATTCGGAATGTGTAATCACTGTTTCTGCGACGTTGACAGCCTTTTCACTGACTGGTCTTGCTCAGTTCTGTTGTAGACGTCTGAGCTGTCTTCAGCAAGATACTACTTCGCTAAGTCAGACACTTATCCTATAAGGGGATGACTGCATGTCAAGGGCGATAAATTAAGTAACCCTCAAAGAAGGACGACATAACAGAGTTGCCTCCCATCTTCCCAAAATGTTATAATGATAAACTTGAGCACAATAGTGCTCTTCTTGACGAGAGAGAAAGAAGCTACCAGCAGACGGACCATGAAAAAGACATTTGGTTAACTCTCAAGAAGGTTTCTGTACACACATTAAAGACTCAACGAAAAGCCCATAGATACAATCAGGTCCGGCCTTTGGTATCTGCACCCTACGCGGTCGCGGTGAGCCCCGCGATTTCATATGCCCCGCTCTAACTCTAGGCTTAAATGATTAAATTAAACCATTATAACTTTTACATAATAACATGGTTTCCGCGGCCTCCTGATTTTCCAGAGATTGCAAAATATACGAAAAGTCTAGGAAATCTTCAGACATTATTAAAATCTCCTGAAAATAGACCAAATTGTCGATTTCGGGGTGCCAATTCTAAGTGCTAAGATGCATGCATTTTCTAAAACAAAATCGTAATTTTGACAATCCTTACCACTTACCAAGACTGGGACCATCGCCATCCGTTTCGCATAGGGCCCGCAACTGTTAGGGCTGCCCTGGATACAACAAGTGTGTGCGACATAAGAATTTGGAATTTATTTTCGTTTTTTTTATATCACATGAATTCCTAAATTTAGAATGTCTATTCGAATACGTCATTAGTTGTATTCAATTTCTGTTTTTGAAAGTAATTGTCTCCTTTCAGAGTCTGAGTATTTGTATTCCATGTCTGGTTTTGAAAGTAATTGTCTCCATTCAGAGTCTGAGTATTTGTATTCCATTTCTGTTTTTGAAAGTAATTGTCTCCATTCAGAGTCTGAGTGTTTGTATTCCATTTCTGTTTTTGAAAGTAATTGTCTCCATTCAGAGTCTGAGTGTTTGTATTCCATTTCTGTTTTTGAAAGTAATTGTCTCACTTCAGAATCTGAGTATTTGTATTCCATTTCTGTTTTGAAAGTAATTGTCTCCATTCAGAGTCTGAGTATTTGTATTCCATTTCTGTTTTGAAAGTAATTGTCTCAATTCAGAGTCTGAGTATTTGTATTCCATTTCTGTTTTTGAAAGTAATTGTCTCCATTCAGAGTCTGAGTATTTGTATCCCATTTCTGTTTTGAAAGTAATTGTCTCCATTCAGAGTCTGAGTATTTGTATTCCATTTCTGGTTTTGAAAGTAATTGTCTCAATTCAGAGTCTGAGTATTTGTATTCTATTTCTGTTTTGAAAGTAATTGTCTCCATTCAGAGTCTGAGTATTTGTATTCCATTTCTGGTTTTGAAAGTAATTGTCTCAATTCAGAGTCTGAGTATTTGTATTCTATTTCTGTTTTGAAAGTAATTGTCTCCATTCAGAGTCTGAGTATTTGTATTCCATTTCTGTTTTTGAAAGTAATTGTCTTCATTCAGAGTCTGAGTATTTGTATCCCATTTCTGTTTTTGAAAGTAATTGTCTCACTTCAGAGTCTGAGTTTGACACTCGATACTTCTGGCCGTTCTACCAAATCTTGCATCAATTCACGCATGTGGACGCCGTGGCCATGCTCCTGTCCAACACGATGTTCAACCTGTTTGTTGTGTGGTGTATGGAGACTGGCCTTGGGGACGAGGCTTACCTTTG
The DNA here is from genome assembly GCF_947242115.1 of Biomphalaria glabrata. Taxonomy (NCBI): domain Eukaryota; kingdom Metazoa; phylum Mollusca; class Gastropoda; family Planorbidae; genus Biomphalaria; species Biomphalaria glabrata. The sequence continues at coordinate 42,620,175 of NC_074719.1, forward strand.
TTTACAGGTAAAAGTGTTCTCCAGTCGAATAGCAAGTGAAGTTTTACTTACTAGCAACTTGAGAGAGTCACACGTTCGGTATGAATAATAAGTTATAGATTTATTATTTCACCTCTTTCGATGTCTACCTGGTCGTGCGGTATGCGCGCTCCCTGTCGTTTGGACTTTTGGATTGTCCTGGGTTCAAACCATGCCCGGTGTCATCCCCCGTCGTCCCGCGAGAGGTTTGAACTAGGAAGTAGATTATCTTCAATTCTGAAGGAACATCCGAAACATGTTAAAATTTGTAAAACAAAAACTTTATTAATTGTATATTGGCCTAACCCTATATGTATCGAGAGGGGGCGGGATGGTTCAGTGGTAAGGCGATTTGCCCCTGATTTGAGGGGTGTCAAGTTCGAATATATTATTTCCCTATCTGTATACTTCTTAATTGTATATTAGTCTAACCCTACAGGTAGCGGTTAGCGGACATTGTGGCTGAGTGGTAAAGCGCTTAGCCCCCAAATAGTAGGGTTTCGGGTTTGATTCTCAGTGAAGAGGTCAAGATTCTAATTTGGAATTTCGGAATTCTTATGACTCACCTAAGTCCACTCAACTCTAATGGGTCCCTGACATTAGTTTTGTATAGCAAAAGCTATTTGTAGTTGTGCTGGCCACATGATACCCAAGTAAACTGTAGGATATCGAGATAGATAATTTTTACATTATCTGCCCTATAGGTTACAAGGTCTGAAAGGGGTATTTTATTTTATCCAAACTTTGCACTGCATATAATGTCTGGTTTTATAAAGGGCCCTAAACATGAAATCTAAATCAGGCGTGTCGACATTATAATTCCAATTTAACATTGTCTGTCTGTCTTCAGGTTCCGATTTTAGGATTGAGTTGAAACTTTGCACAATTATCTCCAATGACACCTGAATCAATAAAAAGATTTATTTTTTTTAAATTTATTAATCATAATTAATTTTGTTGTTTTTCTAGAGACAGTCCTGGCTAAAGGTTATTTACATATCTTCTAAGTTAAGCTTTACTTGATCGGAAACTAGAGCTTAGGTATTTGTCGAACTCTCATTAAATAAAATATTTTCAATATGTTTCACATTTTAAAAAAGTCAGTGTTGAGAGTCATCTTGAATCACTTCCCTGAGTCCAGATTCAAAAGTTGGTCCGAGAATGTGTTTGATTTAAAATCTCAACCAGCCCTTTTCTTGCATGCCGGTTTTCGATTTCCGGAACAGAGCGCTCATATGTTCGAAGTTCCGAGTGCAGGAATGGAGAGCGAGATAGAAATACGAAGTTTGGTTAAGGTAAAACCAGAACTTTTTTCTTTCCTTTTGTTTCATTTCAATACGATGTTAAACTTTTGACGTCTAGACAGTATTTAAAGTTATTTACGTGTATAACCTCTGAGGAGAGAGTATTCTGGACAAGCGCATAAATATCCTTTTTGAGTGTCCAGCAAGAGCCAAGGCGAAGGTTTTTTTAACTCTCCACTAAATGAAAGACTAATGTCATTAATCAGGATGGAAAGTTCGTTTTTTTTTATTGTTAGCGCTGCTTCAAACTCCCGCATTAAATAGAGCCTCTATTTAAATTTTAAAAACATCTATAGAAATAGGTATCCTTGATTTTGGCTCATTTACTGCTGAAATTAAACTCTTAAAAGCAGCAGCTGTGTTCTTATTGCGATAAATGTAGGATGCTTGGTCGAGAGACTAAGTGCGGTTCATCTTGGCTTGGCTACCTATGGCTACCTTCTCCCAGATACACCCTACCAAACAGGTCCACAAATGAGATTGGACCATTGCGCTATATAAAAGCTATAATTTTTAATTTTAAATGTAAACTAAATGACATCCTAGTAAAATATGAACATGTAAATATAACAATTTAGTTATCATAGAAAAAAACAACAACAACACTTCCTTTGCAAGTAATGGCTTCCTTTGCAAGTAATGGCTTCCTTTGCAAGTAATGGCTTCCTTTGCAAGTAATGGCTTCCTTTGTCAGTAATAACTTCCTTTGCCAGTAATAACTTCCTTTGCAAGTAATGGCTTCCTTTGCCAGTAATGGCTTCCTTTGCCAGTAATAACTTCCTTTGCCAGTAATAACTTCCTTTGCAAGTAATGGCTTCCTTTGCCAGTAATGGCTTCCTTTGCAAGTAATGGCTTCCTTTGCCAGTAATGGCTTCCTTTGCAAGTAATGGCTTCCTTTGCAAGTAATGGCTTCCTTTGCCAGTAATGGCTTCCTTTGCAAGTAATGGCTTCCTTTGCAAGAAATGGCTTCCTTTGCCAGTAATGGCTTCCTTTGCAAGTAATGGCTTTCTTTGCAAGTAATGGCTTCCTTTGCAAGTAATGGCTTCCTTTGCAAGTAATGGCTTCCTTTTCGTTATATATGGTTGTGGTAATTGTATTGCGTGCTGACCACAGACTTGTAATTCTAGACGTCAATCCAGAGACGCAATATCCAAGCGTGTGCCGGAAATTCGAGCATTGGTGTTGGATAAACTTAAATTTACATCAGAAAATCGGTTGCCTCAAAATCATGACACATAAAAGACAAATAATTCAGTTTGAAATTAATTCTCAAAAATAGTGTCGGAATGAAGCGCACTAAACAAAAGATACGCTGTCATTTATCACATTCCGTGCATATGTAACCTACTTAAAAGTTTATGTATCCGAAGACCAGGAAATAATAACAATTCTGGACTTCTAAAAAGACAGTTTATAATAAATAAAAATTTACACTACTACGAATAACCTATCTACTAAATAAATAACTTTAGCTTTTCCTTAATCTTATTTATATGTAAATATATTCTGATAAAACAACATGTTTTATTATTGTCGACCTTGCTTTGCTTTGTCATGTGACAGTAACCAATGCGATGTAAAATGTCCACCCACCCATGTCTTTATTAAGAAGACAGTGTCTTCATTTTGGTGTCTAAGACATGTAAATTAATTAACTTCAGCTTTGTGTACATTAAGTCTTTCTCTTCCAGGTTTTTAACGGACAGGTCTGTGTGTCTATTTCGGATTTAGAAGTCTACAAGGAGCAGATAACTGTGTTGCTGGGTGACCAAGGGTCAGGGAAAACTACTCTGTTCAGCCTGATGGCAGGTATACTCACGCACGCTTACCCACACTTTTTGGTCGCGTGAGGGGATTTTTTTCGGGGATGCAGACCAAACAAATTATCTCCAACGATGTTTACAGCCTCTTCCCCACAGTTGTTCTATGCCCTGATATCCGTGTTTGCAGCCTCTTCCCCACAGCTGTTCTATGCCATGATATCCGTGTTTGCAGCCTCTTCCCCACAGCTGTTCTATGCCCTGATATCGGTGTTTGTAGCCTCTTCTCTACAGCTGTTCTATGCCATGATATCCGTGTTTTCAGCCTCTTCCCCACAGCTGTTCTATGCCCTGATATCTGTGTTTACAGCCTCTTCCCCAAAGCTGTTCTATACCCTGATATCTGTGTTTGCAGCCTCTTCCCTAAAGTTGTTCTATGCCCTGATATCTGTGTTTGCAGCCTCTTCCCCACAGCTGTTATATGCCATGATATCCGTGTTTGTAGCCTCTTCCCCACAGCTGTTCTATGCCATGATATCCTTGTTTGCAGCCTCTTCCCCACAGCTGTTCTATGCCCTGATATCCGTGTTTGCAGCCTCTTCCCCACAGCTGTTCTATGCCATGATATTCGTGTTTGCAGCCTCTTCCCCACAGCTGTTCTATGCCCTGATATCCGTGTTTGCAGTCTCTTCCCCACAGCTGTTCTATGCTCTGATATCCGTGTTTGTAGCCTCTTCCCCACAGCTGTTCTATGTCCTAATATCCGTGCTTGCAGCCTCTTCCCCACAGCTGTTCTATGCCCTGATATCCGTGTTTGTAGCCTCTTCCCCACAGCTGTTCTATGCCATGATATCTGTGTTTGCAGCCTCTTCCCCACAGCTGTTCTATGCCCTGATATCTGTGTTTGCAGCCTCTTCCCCACAGCTGTTCTGTGCCCTGATATCCGTGTTTTCAGCCTCTTCCCAACTGCTGTTTTCTTCCATGAGATCCTTCGTCAAGGTGCACTGTCGTGTTCTAAAAGGACATCCCTGTTTTCTTATGTGAAAACTCCAATAAATTATCCTTCAGAAAAAATGAAAATTAGTTAATTGTATCCTTTTTACAATGTAAAATAATGAAACAATATATGATCTTATAGGTATTTTGGCTCCAACAAGAGGTTACGTCCATGTCAGGCACATCAATGTCACCAGGAAACCATTAGAAGCTCGAGAAAATATGGGACTCTGTCGTCAGAACGATGTCCTCTTTGACCAATTGACATGCAGGGAGCATATCGCCCTTTACTGCAATGCAAGTTTTTATTCTATTTGATTTTACATCTTCTTAAAAAATATTCATATAAAATTGAAGTAGTGTAAAATGCTTTAGTAAATCAACTATTTTTATGTATGCTTATGCAAAGAAATTAATATTTGCCCTTTATTATTTTATCTTATAGAGTCATTCATAAAAAAAAAATAAGTCCAACAACTATTTTATGTTAGCCTAGTTGTGATTATTTTTTATAGACTCTTAGTGAGTCATTCGTCATTCACAAACAACCTCATGCATGTTAAGAGCCTCAAAGATGAATGAGAGGTCCGTTGTCAAGACCCTGTAGATTTGTCATACGTAGCCCCTATATCCTTAGAGGATTTATATAACTTCACTCACACATATACATTTTAAATGGGTTACGTCCTTGAGTCCATAGTTTAAAGAAGACGATACAATTTTGACTACAGAGACTGAAACACATTACCAATTTTTCGAAAGATATCAGCTCCCGTCGCCGAAGCGTGTCGCCTTAGTTGTAACGTCTGCCTAGGGAAGCAGGCAGGCTGAGAATGAGAGCGAACATAGGGCTATCACAGTATGTTGTAGCGAACGTACTTGCACGTGGAAGGGATGGGGGAAAAGTCTCGATGACTATGTCATATCCGTGGCACTGTTACCCTGTGGAGACCATAGAAGTGGTGATGGTTCCTACGCAATAGTACATTATAGGAATAAGTGGTGCCCCTTCGTGGGCTTGGCCTCCAGCCTCTGCATAAGAGAAAGAACCTATGTCAAGAGTCGTATCTTATTTTAAAAAAATGTGTGAATAAGTAATGTCCCTCCGTGGGCTTGGCCTCCAGCCTTTGCATAAGAGAAAGAACCTATGTCAAGAGTCGTATCTTATGAAAAAAAAAGTGAAAATAAGTAATCACAGTGTTGATGGGGGCCTCATGACAGGGAGTGTCAATAAAGAACTAATCCCTCATTGTGGCTATGAAATAAAAACATTTTCCGGATCAAAAAGTCATAAAAGAAAAATCTCGACTCTTAACGTCACTTCAATAACATGGGAGGGGTGTCAGAGGCGTAGGAGGGGGGCAATGGGGTACGAAGCCCGGGCGCCACACACAGCCTATGTGATGTTTATGGAAAAAAAAAAGGGGGGGGGGCTGCCAATAATGTACCTTGCCCCTGGTGCACATTCTGCTCACTACCCCTCTGGAGGCGGATATCTGTATTCCTTTTTCATTAAACTATGCAAAGCTCTCAGTCGGTTGACCCTTGTGTGTGTGTTCACTGTACTTCTACAGCTGAAAGAACGCTACACAGCAGTCTCCAAGAAAGCCGCTTACGGGATGCTCTTTGAGCTAGGCCTCATGGACAAGACTGGCATCCTCGTGGGAACGCTAAGTCCCGGAGAGAGAAGGAAGCTCTCAGTCGCCTGCGCCTTTGTGGCAGACAGCAAAGTGAGACGTTGGCTTATATTTATGTTATATCTTCTAAGTATATGTCACTTTTAGACTCCCAACTCTGATGGTGTCACAGCATGTTACATCTATATGTGACACCTATATGTGTTGCTGGCGTAGCTTGTGATAATGTTTCTTTTTAGACTTCATATTACTACTGCTAACATTAATGTCTTTAGAGCCTTCTATTTACACCACAGATACAATTTACTAGATTCACTAATTGACACACTTGTAGCAGACAATATGTAGCTATTGAATATAAAGTAATAACACTCTGGCAAGTCCAGCCATATAGCAATACAAGTAGTACTTCATAAAATGAACTGTACGATCCAATGGAATATACGAAGTTCACATAATAACAACATCTAGTAATGCTTTTTAAATAATACAAATTATACGTCCATTCTCTTCTATGGCCAGAGTGACTACTGATGTCTGACCATGTGGTCAGATCCCAAAACGAGGCTTACCCATAATTCCCAAATAGATTTCACTTTCCACGTAAAAACATGATAAATAAGTGTTCTCAGTGAACCATGAGTACTGCATGTCACAGTGTCTCTCAAACCATGCAGTGACAAATGGAGTACTTGACATTAGTTGGGGAAAATGTAAAGGCGGTTGGTCGTTGTCTTCACCAAATCCACCCTTGTTACGCATGAGCCAAAGAAACAGATGACATTTACATATGCCCCTTACATTTTAAAATCTGAAAAAAGATTCTTTACTTTTTTTCAAATCTAAATTTCACTTTCCAATATTTTCATTTTGAGAAATGGCTCTCAAGCGATCTTCAGGGGTCGCGCTATGCTGAAAAGGTGATCTCAAAGCATTTTGGTATAGGTTCAAATAATCTATTTTATTTGCATGGTAGTTTTAAACCAAATACTTAAACATTTGATTTTTGTTTTTTTGAAGTGATTTTGTGAAAGGGCTCTGCTACAAGATTGACTCCAAAGAAATAATTTGATGAAGGCACTCCAACAGAGGCGTAGCTAGGAAATTTCCATCGTTTGGGGGCCCGGGGGGCTTGACTTCTTTGGAGGCCCCTGCCTTTTTCCATAACATTTAATTTTTAATGTAAAAAACACTCATTCGGGGGCCCCTCATAACTGGGGCCCGGGGGGATTTTCAAATTCTCCCCCCTCTTCCCCGACCCTAGCTACGCCACTGCGTGACTCCAATACATGTCTGTCCACGCGATTCTACCCGCATTTTCCCAGTCAAAACGGTCGAAGTTCTCTAGTTGCGCCACATCGTTTCGTTGACGCCTTATGTTTGATCAACACTGGCTCTCCATAAGGATATTTACTGAAAGCAAGGATGATTTTATGACGATTAAGCTTACCGATCTTGTGTGGTGCCCCAACGGTTCAACAGAGTAAGGGTTAGGTGAAGGTGAAGTTTACTACAAAGGTACATTCGCCCCCCAGTATCGTCCTAGCTCATTGTAACATATTCGACGCTCGCTTTCTTTCTTGAGAATAATGCCCTGTGGACGCCAGAAGTTGGTAGATTTAACAGTTTACAGTGTAGGAAATGGCGCATGAATCAAGTGGGGGTAGCTCACAAGTATAAGTTTGGGAAACACTGGTTTAGTAGTTACACTGGGGTGGTCAATTGTAGTCAAACTGAATTTCCATTTAGACTATTAAGAATTTTCTTATCTTATACCAGTTTCTTTTTTTTCAACAATTTAGGTCATAGTGCGTAATTTACTTTAGTAATATATAGAAATGACAGTAAATCCTGAAATAAATGTATCCTTTTTGTTGTACTTTGAAATATATCTAGAACTAAGGACTGTCATTATTTGGCAACAGAAAGTTGGGGCCATTGTGTTTGTTACATACCATTTTGGCTAAATATCACTCAATTAGCGTGTGTAATCTTTAATAACAACCTAGATTTGGTTAAATGCATTATATTTATTAGTATAAAAAAAAAGTGAAATATTTAAAATATAATAAACATTGAAAATAATTGCTTTTCTAGAATAAAATTCCACTTATTTAGATAAATCATGTAAATACCGGTAGTTTCTAATGGTCTGTTAACATTTTTTCTCCATTTTTTTGTGTCTATTGTCTTTAATAGAATTTCATTCTGATAATAATGAAACCTGCCTTTTTACTTGATTGGGTGGACCACTTCGGGGGCCGATTTTCAGTTTGTGTTTCCACACAAACTGTCTTTGTCACCTTGTTTAAATTGATTTTTGTATTGTGATCGACAATAATAAATGTGTAAAGTTGGAGAAATGATGTGTGCAATATTTCCCCCAGACATTGTGAGCTGATATAAGCTTTAAAAAAACAGTAACCTTAACCGTGAATATGGCTACAAGTTACCGCCCTTTTCTCCCCAGTCTTCAAAAGTGCTCTGTAAATTAAAAAAAAGGACTAGATCTAGTAACTACTTGCTGACATGTCAACATAAACATATTCTCGGTACATGTGTTGTGTCTCTTGCAGATTGTTCTTCTAGATGAGCCGTCTTATGGGTTGGACCACAGTTCCTGTTATGACCTCTGGCTCTTCCTTAAAAAAAGACGGCACGGCCGGACTATTTTTATGACCTCACGGAACCTGGAAGAGGCTGATGGTGTCGGAGACAGGATTATGATCATGTCGAAGGGCTGCATTAAGTGTTGCGGTTCTCCAGACTTCTTGAGAAAACCTTACGGTGAGGCGTTGGTTGTCAGCATAGAAGTATCCCTTGCATAAGCGATGTATTTAACATTATTGTTTAACATTGAAGTTTTGTTTTCTTGATTCCCAGTTCCATATGCTAGGACAAATTTGTGCAAATGCTCCTTCTTCCCTAGTGCTATTAAGGAATGGAAATGGGTTGCCTGAGCCAGCCAGGAAAACCTGTGACAAAATTTAAGTCATTTGTTAACATGCATGACTAAAAGCATGACGCGTAGGACGTAATCATCTTCTTTATATTAAGTAACGTCTGTATTTTATAACATTAGATGTAGTCAGTAAGGGGCGTGGTGGTCAAATGGTTAAGCGCTTGGCTTCCGAAACTGATGTCCTTGGTTCAAATCCCGGTGATGACTGGGATTTTGAATTTCGGGATTTTTAGGGCATCTCTGAGTCCACCCAACTCTAATTGGTACCTGACATTAGTTGGGGAAAGTAAAGGCGGTTTGGTCGTTGTGCTGGCCACATAACACCCTGCTCGTTAACCGTTGGCTAAAGTTAACATCATCTGCCCCATAGATCGCAAGGTCTGAAAGGGGGAACTTAACTTTTAACTTAGATGTAGTCAGTATAGAATTTGTTTTGCATTCATAAGCAATGTATTTATATCTTGATCTATAAAGGGTTTATGTACACGACACACGAGCACGTTACGCTGCCTCATCGTGGCGCTTGTGTGGAAACGGCCATTAGAGGAAGTGGTTAGGCTAAATGGGTAGCAAAACAAGTCTCCCTTTGGGGGTGTCTACGGGTAGACGAGAGTCAACCTATTGCACTGCGCAGAGTTGTTAAAGAGTCCCCACGAACCTCTCACAAATACATGCGCCGTTCCTCAAGGGACCGTTACATGAATGGCGAGTCCCCCACGGTTAGCTTGGTATAACAAAGGAAAATGGTGGAGGCTCCCGGTGCTCTCGGCCTTCGGCCTTGACCAGCCAAGCATGCGTCCGGGGCCAAAGGCATCGGAAACAGCAATGCTTTACATAGGCATTGACTTGGGTCTCTCCCAGAAAGAACTTTGATTCAGACAGGTTTGTTTGTTTTTTACTGTTTGACGCTCAAACATATTTTTTTTTCAAACGTAGAGCTCGAAGAGCCTTCGGCTCAGCTCTTGGACAATCAAATGTACACGACTTGGCCTAAATTGTGACGATGTGTCGAAAGCCCAAAATATCGTGTCATATCATATCTTGATTAGGTGTAGTCGGTATGGGACCTTTACATTGATTAGATGTTTTCATCATTGAAGTTTTGCTTACTTGATAAGATGTAGTCAGAATATACATTTATGCTAGAATAAGTTATGTATTTAACGTTGTTAATCACAGTTTAATTGAGATAATCTTATTGTAACATAGAGACGAAGACAACAATTATAAGAGGCGGCTTTAACAGTACGCGTGGCTCTGGGTGAGCGTCAAAAAAGGAACACAAGTGTTTGAACGGCAGACAGCGACAAAAGATCTTCTTTATCTCGGGGTCCTATTAAAGCGAGGGACCTGGGACGGCCGCCTCATTCGCAACCCGCCTAAGACCATCGCTGCACATATAATACTAAAAATAAATATATATATATATATATTATTGTCATGCCTTATCCAATTCCAGATTTTTTAGACACTCCTTCATTCTGAACATATAATATTTACATAAGATTTTTACCAAATTATTAAATGGTTTCCACCATTACTATTTTAACTGTCAATAGACCTTGTTTTTAATGATTTAACTGTAAAGAATTTAGCCCTTGTTATGTAAAGGGAGAGTGATCCTTCAAGGATTACGGGCACGACATGGCCTAAATTGTGCCGATGTGCCTAAACTCAAAACTTAAACTCTCCTTCATTCTGATAGCTTCAATGAAAATGCTCTTCAAATCTAACATTGTCTTATTTTTCAAACATACTAGTTTGTAAATTCAGTTTCTTTTTCTTATAATTAGCAGACCTCATTTGTTAAAATAATTTTTTTGAATGCATTGAGCTCGTTTTCGACTAGCTTTTCACTCCATACTTAAGACCGGCCCTGGGAATCGCAAACATAAACATAAATTTAAGAATCTAATTTTTTTTATTTTTTTTATGGAACCTTTTTACCTTTCTCTTGTCTAACCATAAGCTCAATTTCTTCTTTTAATATTCAAATATTTTCAATAGGAGATGGCAGAGTATTCCGCTAGTCTATGGGATGTTACTAATTGGAGTATTTTTTCTTGTATCTGATCTAATTAGGTTCATGTTACAAACTGACCGTGGTCAAATATGGCCACTGTGACGTAAAAGCCACGGTGAATCTGATCAAAAAGATTGTCCCATCTGCCTGGTACATGGTAAGGTTGGCGTAACAAGTTTAAATATCAAACTCCAATATATTTCCAAGTGTAATAACTTTCATTAATGTTATTCTTCTTAACAGTAGTAGATCCATAAAACTACAGGATTGATCGTGTCCGAATTTTAAATATTTGGTATATACCTTTGATACAGACACTATACATTCTTAGTTTATTATCACACACTGCTAGAGGATTAGAAATATTTTCGAGCTGATCTATCCCATGCTGCAAATGTGTTGATGCCCAGCCTTTGTGAAAACGGAGGCGCGGTGGCTGAGCGGTAAAATGCTTAGCTTCTGAACCGGGGTCCCGGTTCGAATTCTGATGAATGCTGGGGGTTATTAATTCCTGACGATTAGTTGGGGAAGAGTAAAGACGGTTGGTCCTTGTGCTGACTACATTACACCCTCGTTAACCGTAGGCCACAGTAACAGATGACCTTTACATAATCGGCCATATATATCACAAGGTCTGAAAGGGAAACTTTTTTTTTACTATTACTTTGTGAAAAAAGTGTTTTAAGTCATTGTCATCCTCTTAATGAGGCTCCCTCTACGGAAAAGCTCCGGCGCCTGAGGAGTTACAATTCAGCCCTTCAAACTTCTGACCAAAATGCATATAGAGGCCGTAGAGGATACGCTCCATACTCTAATGGCACTGAGGAAGAAGGAGTACTGATTTGGCCGCATTTTTTATGGCCTCCTTCAGTCGCAAAGCGATAGGGATCATCTCAAAGATGGCTGTGGGGACCGATCTTTGCTTTGAAAAGCCAATTTAGTATATGGATGGCATGGGAATGTTAACGTCTCTCCTGCAGTGTTTAGTGTTTTAAATTGTATTTTTTCCTCTTTACTTTCGGCTGTCCACTTGACCTCTAGTAGCGTAAAACACCTACTTTGAAAGCTTCATTCCCTAAAGAGCGATCATTGGCTAGTTTGGAAGTGTTGATTTCGCATACATGTGTGAGAGATATTGAGTGTTTGTTAATAAATATAAATATTCAAATTTCATGTGTCTATATATCTACGCAAATCTTTTCAATAAATTAACGTAATAAATAACATGAATAAAGTGAACGAAATCTGCACCGTTTTTTTTTTTTTTTTTTTTTGTAGAAACAATCGGAAACAGAATTAATTTTTTTGCTACCAGAGGCAGATATACACAGATTCTCTCGTCTCCTTGTACAACTTCAGGCTGAGAACAACCGGTTGAATGTTATACAGGCCAGGATAGTTATAGCATCACTTGAAGAAATTATACATAGGTAGGTGACCTAAACAAAAAAATTGAAATTAGCTTTCCTTCATCAGCCTGGGTGTAGGCTCCAACAGCAGGGCCCAGTGTCAAATCTTGGTGTCTGCATTTTCCCCTTTTCAGACCTTGTAGTCATCTGTTCCAATGGCCCACAATTAAAGAGGGTGTGTTGTGGCCAGCACAACGACCAACCGCCTTTACTTTTACACATCTAATGTCAGGTAACCATTTGTGCTGGTTGGACTCAAGATTGCTTTAAGGATCCTGAAAGTAAAAAAATTCCATTCTTCACCAGGATTCAAACACGGCACCTCTCTGTTTGGAAGCCATGCGCTTTACCACTCAGCCACCGCGCCTCTGGTCTCTACAAGGCACCATTTATTCTAATAAAGAAATTTAAAAAGCACAGATCAAACTTATTGAAATAGAGGCTTTTATTATTCAAAAGCAGATTTACCTATGGAAAATAGAAGCTATTTATATATATATATAAACCTGCCATAAACTATCTGGACATAGGAAGGGCTCTAAATGGGATCCATATCGCAATTAGCTAAGGGCCTTTTTAAAGTCTGTATATGGCACTAAATGGAGTGATACTGAAAGATGAATTGGAAGTATCACATATAGTTTAGGTCTTCCATTGCTTCAACCTGGCCTCTTTTAAATATTTAAAAAAAAATTAAAAAAAAGAATAATATAAAGAATACTTTTTAAAACAAAGCTTATGTTAAGTTTATTGTATTAATAGTTTGGAGAAAGAAAGGGGGGTATCTGTGAAGGTAACCGTGATCGCTTTTTACATGCATTTAATAATAAAAAAAAGTTGTACGACTTCAATTCGAAATTTAAGACTAAGGTTTCCTCTAGCTGGTACACTAACCGCTGTGCCAACGAAGTGCTTATGAAAATAGAAGGTTTTATAGCTGTCTATTGCTAATTTCAATTGGAAAGGGGGGCTAATTCAATTTATACCGCCACTTCAGGCAAGTAGGAGTTCATTCCCTTGTTCGATATCAAGCAACAGTAATTGTCACGTTCAAAGTCCGTCAACTATGGTGCGTCGCTATGCCAACTTAATGTTATAATTTATTTACATTTCGACGACTATACTAATATACATTTTTGTTTAATAACTTTTTTTTTTCTCTTCAGTATTGTCAATGAAACTACGCAACAAAAAATTCCTAACAACCACTGTGCGGACATTTTGTTGCCATGGTTGCAGTCTCAGTCACAAGCAAGTAAACATAATTCATAATTCGTAATTCATAAGCACATTTCTAATTATCGCATGATTTGTCATGATTTGTCGTAAGTCGTTTCACATGTACGAAATGATGAGCTGACAAAAGTCTGTCGAGATATTTAGATACAGAGGCGTCAATGGGGTGGGGTTGTGCAAGGAGTGGTCAGATTCGGCTGATACAAATTCGAAAAAGAATGTACTCTTACAAAAATGAAGCATTAGCGAACACCAGGGCCGGTCTAACAAATAACGGGGCCTAATTTAATGGATTCTTGCATGGCCCCTTTCCTACATGTTTTTAAAACAATAAAAACTATTATTATTAATTAGATCATGATATCAACGTTTATTGTTCATTAGGCATAGAAAGCAACTCAAATGCAACAGGCGCCAGTGGCTTAATTAAAGCTACTTCACCCGTGCGATAGACTTATTATGTTAACCCTCTAAGCCCTACATCTTTCAAAGCCTGTGCCAAGAGCCAAGCCTGACAGTGATATGCTAAATGTTAATTGCAGGGACTTATTTCAGTTGCAGGGCCCGTTTTTTGAGCAATTAATAAAATAAATCGGTCTAAGGTTGGCCCTGTTGAACACAACCATGCAAAGTAAATCTCTCTCTCTCTCTCTCTCTCTCTCTCTTTCTCTCTCTCTCTCTCTCTCTCTCTCTTAATGTTTGTTTTAAATCTCTCTAATTATCATAATGTTACATATGGCTCTTTATAGCCTATATCACCAGCAGGAGCTTTAGCAGATATAGTTAAGGAGAAGCAACCCAAAAAGTGTTAAGCCCTATTTCAGTAACTGACCCTAGTGACACCTCTGTATAGAAACATAGAGAGCGAAACATTGAGTTATTTAAGTAGTGGATAGGAGGATGGACATAATATGGAGGGAGAGAGAGGGAGAGGGAGAGAGAGAGGGAGAGAGAGAGGATTCTTGAATATTATTCAAATGTCCAATGGAGTCTACTTGCAGTTCATCACTTGTATTTAATTAGGTTTCTCATGATACAAAGTATTTGGTCACCTTCATTCTGTTTCTATAGAAAGAAAACTATATGGAGAGCTCCCTGATTTGGAAACCACTGCGCAGTTCATCTCTTATATTGATCTAGTCATCTGAACTCTCACACATAATAATAAGGAAGAGGAAGGAGAAGAAGAATCCCATTGGTTTTAGACTAGGGCTGCTCTCAAAGAATGTTGGAGTTAAACTAAGCAGTGTCAAGGACGTTTTCCGCCTCTGTTGCCCAAGGCGGATCTTTAAAGAGGGTGGCAAATAACCAATGAGGAAGTGCTAAAAAGAGCAGGGTGCCAGGAAATCCACTGTGTTATCAGCAGCAGACGCATTGGCTGGCTTGGCCATGTTCGTAGAATGCTAGAGGGTCGATTTCCTCAAGAACTTTTTGTATACGGTATACGGATGTATGCAAACGCGACATGAAGCTCTTCAAAATCGACACTAGCAGCTGATCCAAGTGGAGAGCAAGCATAAAGGAAGGGTCCCAAATTACAGATGCCATACACAACAGTAGTAGAAAGAAGAGTGAAAATGCAATGGCGCTTGGTGACTACATATGCCCAACCTGTGACTGCAGCCGTGTATCAAGGATTGGTCTTTTTAGTCACACAAGAATTTGCAAATGAAAAAGATCATCTCTTGATAGGCAAAATGCAACGGAATTCCTGAAACAGATGACTTGAGGCATACAACTTTTCGTAAACTTACTTAATTAGAGATCAAAGACTGATGCTGATATGCTAAAGGGAAAAGAGAGTCTCTCGAGCTGTAAAATGCCACAGATCAAGGACGCTAAATTAAACATCAAAATTGCCAACTTTATAAAAATTACAAAGATACAAGTTTTAAAAATTTTTGGATTTTTTGCAGTTCTTAAATCTACACAGCAATTAACATGTAACTTAAAAAAATAATAGTTTATCAACAATTTTTAAACCTGATACGCACACGGGAAGGTATTGGCTCGTCTGGGTTTGAAAGTAGACTGCAATTTTCTGTTTCTTTCCTCGTTGTTGTTGTTCATCTCTAAATTATATAAACATTTCTTGTCACAACATACGGTCTAATGCTTTATGTTTTTTTCCAACAGTTTACATACATATCCACAATTTTCTCATATAGTGACAAACATATAAAGGAATGACTTTAATGATTCGTTCGTGACGAAAGATTATGCTAAATAAATCTAAGAAACTTTTAAAATTTATATTTCACCTTTGCCTTAGTCTGTTGGACCGTTGTGGCACCACATAAGATTCGTCAACCGTTTTTCTCCATTCTTCTCTGTCTTTTGCCTTGGATAGAACCTTTTTCAACGGCAGGCCCGTCCAGTCTTTTATGTTGTCTTCAGGAAACACAGACAGAGCCATGTACAAAGAAATGATTATGCCTAACAAACCGGACAGTATTAACTTCCTCCCCCGCAAAGAACAATCTACAATTTTCCAACTAAGAACAGGACACACACCTCTATTAAATTACCGCCTGAACAAAATAAACTCCACACAACTTCCCGTTTGCAGACACTGCGCCCACCCTTATGAAACCTTAAACCATTTGAATGCCCCTCCCTAATCCACCTTGGGCAGACCCTGCTTCCACTACAGCCCAACATAACCAACACCCTGTACGGCAGTGCTGAACAACTGAAGAAAACAGCACACTTTTTTCCTTGGAACAGTCTGCAAAAGAGCTGACAGCTCAGCAGCAATAAAGCTGGCTAGAAGAAGAAGAAGAAGAATGTTGTCTTCCCATCGCCTTCTCTGTCTCTTCTTCTTCTTCTTATATATTTTAAACATACACACACACACACACAAATGTGTAAGCTAATTTAAATCCTCTACTTCTTACAGCTTTTAAAAATGAACCACTTCCAGGAGACTTTCCTGCGCATGACGAACTATCCAGACATGACGAAAGTCGAGCTGTTCATTCAGCAAATGAAGGCCGTATTAGTGTTGAAGTATTCATTCGTCATGAGGAACCCCAGATCTTCAATCAGCTTCCTGCTCCTGCCGCTGACTCTTGTTTTCTTTGGGATGATCCTAGACCTCCATTCCACGCCAGTGAAAGATGCACGGACCATGAACATCACACCCGGAACTCTCCCGCCTAATCTTCTTGTCCCTGTTTTCGTGTATTTATATTCCAGGAATCCGATCAAACAGAAGTTTGTGGAAATAATCAAGAATTATGGAGTGCCATTTCAGTTCGACTTTACGGTAAGAAGGGAGAAACTCTAGTGTTTGAGATTCTGTTTTCTTGCAGAGTTATTAATGTAACTTTGATGTCTGAAATTCTGTTTACTTTTGGAGTTCTTATTTAGTACGAATTACGATTAGTACCCCGAGAAAGAATCCTGGTTAAGCAAATGTAAAGATCTACAATTTATAAGATTCCAATGATTAGAATTTAGATCTAGACTTAGAAGAAGATGCGCACAATTTTCATGAACAATAATTTATTAAACTCTCGGCTCAATAATATCTTATATTTGGAAATTCCCGGACGCGATACTCCCTTCTAAGCCTCTGTTTCCTGAGCCAGCCACGAAAACCAATGACTTGGCAGAATTTACATCATTGGTTTACAAGAACGACTAGATGCATGACGTGTAGACGTAATCATCTTCTTTTTTGAAGTAACGTCTGTTTTTTTTATAAGATAAAGATAAGATCTAATTCTCTAGCCAACGAGCTAGTGATTCTTTTCTCAGCGATATACATCAACTGTTTAATTTCTAGGGAAATCGTTAGGGCTGTTTTAAGATCCGTGTCCAGTTTCCATGAAGGCTCCTCCAACCCAGGTTCCTCCATGAAATTCTGACTTGAACATAGGTATTGAATAAAAAAAACAACATAATTAAGAGTGAACAGAGTTAGGAGCCATGGCGGCTGTGTACTAAAGACTCAAGTTCCCCTTTCAGACCTTGTTGTCTATAGGGCAGATAGTGTAAAGGTCATCAGATTCTGTGTCCTACGGTTAACGAGGGTGCCATGTGGCCAGCACAACGACCAACTAATGTCAGGTACTCATTAGAGCTGGATGGACTCATAGGCGCCCAGGGATCCCGAAATTTTTTAGACCAGTGTTTCCAAATATTTTCCACACTTCATTCATTCTGATTATTTAGTGGAACACTTTGCTTATATTTTTTAAGAGAGATTAATTCACGTGGTGGCCTACTAGTTCATTATCCCAGTAATTCGCGCAACACTTATTTAGGCCTAGTGCATTCCGATGGATTACAGTTTGAGAAACACCGTACTAGACGTATATATTTCATTTGTATTTATTTCAAAGGAAGGCTTAGACGATTCGCTACAGAGTTTTGCCAAGTACACGCTGATTGAGTGGCCAGTAAAATGGTCATTTGAGGATTTCAAACGCCATGTCCACTTCAGCCTGGTGTCCACCGAGGATGATGATTTGACCATAAAACTTTACTACAGTAGATCCACATTTCACGGCGACGCTATCGGTGTAAGTCTTCGTTCGTATCAGTGTTTGGTTAGCATTGTACATTTAGTGCAGACATGATGGTAAGAATGAAATGTCTACAATTAAGGATTGTACAGTAAAAATCTAATGCCGCCCCCCCCCCACCTCTCAAAAAGATTCTAAGAGAATTAGAGACACCTGATAAAGTAAAAAAAAAAAAAAAAAGATTCCGTGAGACTTATGATAAAACTCTAAATATATTTTTGTCAGCAGTCTTGCTATTAAACTTTTTTCCTTGTGCGAAAAGCGTTCTGAACTTGTCTTAAAATTAATTACTGAAATTATTGTGATGTATGCAAACGCGACATGAAGCTCTTCAAAATCGACACTAGCAGCTGGGAAAAAGTGGCACTGCATGGATCCACATGGAGAGCGAGCTTAAAGGAAAGGTCCCGGATTGTAGATGCCATACACAACAGCAGCAGAAAGAAGGGAGAAAATGCGAACGGAGCCTGGTGATTAGGGCAAGCATATGCCCAACCTGTGGCCGCAGCTTTGTATTGAGGATTGGCCTCTTTGGTCACACAAGAAGTTGCAAGGGGAAAAGATGCTGTCTCGAGACGTCAAATGCCACAGAATTCCTGAAAGAGGTGACTTGAGCTCATATAACTTTTCGAAAATTTACTTTATTAGAGATCAAAGACTGATACTGATAAGCTAAATACAGATTGCTAGCTTTGCGTTATATCCGGTGCAGAGAATTGTATGACGTGTTGATCATGTATTTTGAAAAGGTTTACGATTAACTATTGTGAGCACCTTTCAGCACATCTAATTTTACTAAATCTTTTGCTTGGAGCACTTACCTTATTTTAGCGCATATAACCCGCATACGCGTATAACCCGCATACATTACAAAATAAGTAAAAAAACAAAAATCGTACAACCCGCACACTTGAATACCCCGCGTGTTGAAGAGTCCATCCATGACCCTAATTCTGCTGGCAACAATGCGTCGACAGTGAATAGGATACAAGTTTGGATGGCTTCACTTACAATAGCGAGGACAGTGAATAGGATAGAAGTTTGGATGGCTTCACTTACTATAGCGAGGACAGTGAATATGATACAAGTTTGGATGGCTTCACTTACAATAGCGAGGACAGTGAATAGGATAGAAGTTTGGATGGCTTCACTTACTATAGCGAGGACAGTGAATATGATACAAGTTTGGATGGCTTCACTTACTATAGCGAGTACAGTGAATATGATACAAGTTTGGATGGCTTCACTTACTATAGCGAGGACAGTGAATAGGATAGAAGTTTGGATGGCTTCACTTACTATAGCGAGGACAGTGAATAGGATAGAAGTTTAGATGGCTTCACTTACTATAGCGAGGACAGTGAATATGATACAAGTTTGGATGGCTTCACTTACTATAGCGAGGACAGTGAATAGGATAGAAGTTTGGATGGCTTCACTTACTATAGCGAGGACAGTGAATAGGATACAAGTTTGGATGGCTTCACTTACTATAGCGAGGACAGTGAATAGGATAGAAGTTTGGATGGCTTCACTTACTATAGCGAGGACAGTGAATATGATACAAGTTTGGATGGCTTCACTTACTATAGCGAGGACAGTGAATAGGATAGAAGTTTGGATGGCTTCACTTACTATAGCGAGGCCAGTGAATAGGATACAAGTTTGGATGGCTTCACTTACTATAGCGAGGACAGTGAATAGGATAGAAGTTTGGATGGCTTCACTTACTATAGCGAGGACAGTGAATATGATACAAGTTTGGATGGCTTCACTTACTATAGCGAGGACAGTGAATAGGATAGAAGTTTGGATGGCTTCACTTACTATAGCGAGGACAGTGAATATGATACAAGTTTGGATGGCTTCACTTACTATAGCGAGGACAGTGAATATGATACAAGTTTGGATGGCTTCACTTACTATAGCGAGGACAGTGAATAGGATAGAAGTTTGGATGGCTTCACTTACTATAGCGAGGACAGTGAATAGGATAGAAGTTTGGATGGCTTCACTTACTATAGCGAGGACAGTGAATATGATACAAGTTTGGATGGCTTCACTTACTATAGCGAGGACAGTGAATAGGATAGAAGTTTGGATGGCTTCACTTACTATAGCGAGGACAGTGAATATGATACAAGTTTGGATGGCTTCACTTACTATAGCGAGGACAGTGAATATGATACAAGTTTGGATGGCTTCACTTACAATAGCGAGGACAGTGAATAGGATAGAAGTTTGGATGGCTTCACTTACTATAGCGAGGACAGTGAATATGATACAAGTTTGGATGGCTTCACTTACTATAGCGAGGACAGTGAATAGGATAGAAGTTTGGATGGCTTCACTTACTATAGCGAGGACAGTGAATATGATACAAGTTTGGATGGCTTCACTTACTATAGCGAGGACAGTGAATAGGATAGAAGTTTGGATGGCTTCACTTACTATAGCGAGGACAGTGAATATGATACAAGTTTGGATGGCTTCACTTACTATAGCGAGGACAGTGAATATGATACAAGTTTGGATGGCTTCACTTACTATAGCGAGGACAGTGAATATGATACAAGTTTGGATGGCTTCACTTACTATAGCGAGGACAGTGAGATGAATGAGACTAGCAATTGATTGCGGATGTAATGCATGAATTGTCTTCTATACGTTTCAAATTTATTATATCGGCAACATGTACAGTATCAACGCGACAGGAAAAAGGTCCCAAATTCGATGGGCGGGACATGTAGTCCGTATGCCAGACAAACGCCTTCCCAAACGACTTTTGTTCGTGGAGTTGTGTGCAGGAGAGTGCTCCCAGGGAGGCCAATACAAGCGCTACAAAGACACTCTCAAGAGCTCCTTCAAGGAATGCGATATCGACATTCACGGCTGGGAGGCACTAGCTCCTCGTGCCGTGAAGCTGTGAGTCTCGGAATCTCAAGATATGAAGCACGGCGAAAGAGCGCCGAACCAACAGAAAGCTGAAGAAGCAGGCCTATCTGCAACTGACCTATCTGCAACTGACCTATCTGCAACTGACCTATCTGCAACTGACCTATCTGCAACTGGCCTATCTGCAACTGACCTAACCCACTCATGCCACGAATGCGGCCGGCTTTTTAACGCGAGGATTGGACTTTACAGTCACCTTCCAGTCCATAGGAAATGAGAAATGTGCTCATCGTCGACCATGAAGGGGGAGCTATATATCGGCAAATTAGGTTGGTTGCTTACTTATTTGTCACGATTGATTGCTGGTATAATAAAGATTCTCTGTATGTACTATTTGTTTTTCTTGAGGTTTAGAATGATATGTTGATAAAGCTTTCCAATGTACATTAATATAACCACACCATGAGCTCTAGGAGGTATATCTTTTGTTTCCGTTATAATATGTTTATGAGTAATATTCTGTAAACCACGCAACTTTGTAATCCCCCCCTCACCCCCCACAGCTACCATTCGTTTGTAAAACGTATATAGCCCGCGGGTTATATGCGCTAAATTACGATAAATTTCCAAAACCCATGTCTTGGACCGGATGACACCAAACACAAAAAATGTGACAAATGGAACAAGGTCTTCGAAGTATCGTAACGCCCTTTGACCGAAATCGCATCTAGTCAGTTTTACATTTTTGTTTTTTTTACTTTGAAAAACGGTCAAACTGGAGTTTTCCCATGTGGCCAACGAGTTAGTTATTCTTTTCTTGGCGATACACATCAACTAGACCACAAGGTCTGAAAGGGGAACTTTACTGTCTTCAATGTGCATCAACTGTTAAATTGATGAGGAAAATCGTTAGAGCCGTTTTTGAGATCAGAGTTCAGGCTCCACTCTCCACCTTCCATCCTTTAGGTTTCACGAAGCTCTGAATTGATTGTAAAAAGATATGGGAAAACATTAGCTCTTTCCATCCAAATTAACGATACAATCATTGATATCACAATTGTATCTGTGTTATATAAAAAAAGAGCATGTATTATCCTATAATTCTATACCTAAAGTAACGTTTTCTGATTACAACCAAAATGTTATTAAAGTTTAAACAAAACAGAGTCGAATGTACAATTAAAAAAAAATTAACAATTCTGTGTGAACGTGAAAAATAATTACGGAGATTAAAGATTAAAAACCTTAAATATAATAATTTGTGAGTGCACCTATTGCCACTACATATAATTTCAACCCTTCTTCTTTTATATGTTTTTAATAGTTCTTTTTAAGGTGATAGCATTTTTGAATAATATTTCTTTTGTTTTAAATTCCATGCAGATGCAACTGTTAATGAGTGCCTGGGTGAAACAGATGCTGGGGGAGGATTTCTCCATCCAGAGTGCGGTCCAGCTTCATCCAAATCACCAGCCTGTAGGATACGGGTACTTGAACAGCGGTACTGCCTACTTGATGGCTGTGGCCATGGCAATGGTGCCACTACCTTTTGCGTACAACATTGTATCAGAGAAACAGGTTTGTTTGTGTGCCTCCCTCCACCTCCACCTCACACTCTTTCTTATTCACTTAGAAGAGCGGTTCTCAACCTTTTATGCTCGGCGACCCCTTTTTACAATCCCCCACTCTGCCTCGACCCCCCCCCCACCCACACGCACACACACAGCAATAGAAGAATAGACAATAACAATCCATATTTTCGATGGTCTTAGGCGACCCCTGGCAAATCGTCAATCGACCCCCAAGGGGGTCGAGAACCACAGGCTGAGAACCCCTGACTTAGAGAGGTCTGAAAATGTCGTGAATTAAGATTTTGTCTTTGTTATAAATAGGATAAAAGTCGGAACAAAATTTGAAGACAACCACCAGCCGCTCTATCATAGCTTCCTCAAGTTGTCGCGAATTATTCTGCAACTTTGTCCGTTTAAAAATGAACCGAAAGGTACAAAATCCTGATTGTTTCACATACTGTAAGACTTATCACACTCATTGGCTAGGAAAGTAAAGTTCCCCTTTTTACATTTTCCAGTTAATAAGACATCTATTGGGGAGGCGCGGTGGCTGAGTGGCTTTGCTGAAAAACCTTGGCTTTTCGAATCCTGGTAAACGCAGGGGTTTTTAATTTCGGGATCTATAGGGCACCTCTGAGTCCGTCCAGCTCAAATGGATACTTGATATTACTTGGGAAAAAGTAAAGACTGTTAGTCGTTGTGCTGGCCACATGGCATCCTTGTTAACCGTGGGCCACAGAACTTTACATCATCAGCCAAAAAGATCGCAATCTCTGAAAGAAGAACGCTAGTTTTAATCGACGGTTACCAAGGGGGTTCTTACACAACGTCCCAACACTAAAGATGGGATCGTAAAAATCCCGAGATTCCAAATACTGCAAAAGCCGCCAGTTCGGAAGCCAAAGTCATTTCGCCCCCACTCGTTGACTAGGGACATGAAAGTATTAGAACTTCTTTAAGTAGTCGCTTATACCTGTCTCTATGTGTTGTGAATGTTCTATAACTGCTTTTATATAGCGCATCACTCATGATGTACGCTCATCTGTACCTGTGAGCCACGGTTAACGAGGGCATCATGTGGCCAGCATAACGACCAACCACCTTTGTGTGTACTCAGAGGCGCCCAAGGATCGCGTAATTAAAAATCCTAGTCGTCACCATGATTCAAAAGCCAAGCACTTTACCGCTCAGCCATGGCGCCTCCCGAAAATGGGCATCATTATTATAGGCGCTCAGCAAAGAAAAAGTGTGCATGAAGTCGAGACTCTTTGTTAAGTGGCTGAACCACGGTCAATGGGTTCTGCCTCTCAGCCACACCTCCCACATTGAGGAATGTTGTTGTCTTTGTATATTGTGAATGCTAGGGTGGGGGGAGAACACAATAACAACGCTTTTTCAGTAAAAGCTAACAAATTCAGACTTGGTCTCGACAAAGTGAATATAATATTATATTTAGTTTGATACTTAAAACTTTTTCTTTCAGTCTGGTGTGAAAAAGCTTCAATACATCAACGGCCTGAGTCCATTGGTGTACTGGCTTGGTCATTTCATCTTTGATGTCGCCATGTACCTACTGATGATGATGCCTGCCCTGGTGGTGCTGCTGTTCTCTGGGATTACCAACATCCACTTGATCATGCTGTTTAAGGCCGTCATGGCGTTTGGGTTCTTCTTTTTCCCTCACATCTATGTCCTGCAGTTCATCTTCAAGCGACCAGCCACCGCGGTCTACTTCCTGCTGATGGTCAACGTATTCTTTGGTCAGTCACGGGTCAGCTGAGTTAATTGTTCTGTGTGCTGTTGTGCGAAATCTTTTTTTTTTTTCTCATTTAGTTTGTAAACAGACGTAAAGGTTATTGTCTCATGTACTAACGAAACTGTCGTTTTAGATTTAAGTGAAAAATTAAATTCCCACAACAAAATATGCCAAACGTAAGGTGTTATTCAAACACCTAATTACCCCTTTTAAGAATGAAATGTATGCTACATATAAAATTGTATAATAGTTGAAAGAGCAATATCTACCTAATAGTACATATAATTTCGATTACAAAGTACTTATTTACAGGTAAAATAATGTTAAAAGAAATATATTTCTTATTAATTTTATAAAATTGGATTGGATTTGATCTGGATTACATCGGAACGAATAACTAAGCACGGCCCGGGCAATACCTGAGAAAGTATATTAGTTCGTTTTTAACATAATTATAATAATTAATCTGCATTATGTCCCTTTGGCTGAATGTAATGAATTTAATATATATACCAAACTATTATGGTTCATTCCATTCTGTTACATGGCACAAGGCGTGAAACACTTTTCCACGTATGGGGGATTCCCCGCGTGTAAACATAAAAGAAGACAAGACAGAAGTGACCTCAAAAGCGCTTTATGTTAACTCAGGCGTCAGGGGCATTCAGGAAAAGACATGGTCGTACTTGACCTCCCAAAGAGATGGCCGGAAAAGCTTCACGATGGGGGCATATATTTTGAAACAGAAAGAAAAGCCCTAGCCGAGGACAACGAAAAGAAATTTAAAAAAAATAGGCTCGCAGCAGAAACGGCTTTGTCTGCTTCAAATGTGCAAAATATGCGTGTCGAAGTAAGGCCCGTGTAGTTAATGCGAAATAATTAGCTCCGCCCCTTGAATCTTCCGTGCCTTCTTGCAAAGTGATACAATGTCTCAGTCACAAGAACAGGAGCTCATTACAAAGTTTATATCAAGTCACTCTGTCTGTCTGTCTGTCTGGTAAAAAAATTGAACATGTTTTTCCCACCATTTTCCATTCTCGGATCAACTTAAAACTTTGCACAAGTATTCATTAAATCTGACAAGACATAAATCAATAAAAAAAAAAAAACAACAACAACCAATTAGTTAATTTATTTATTTTTTTATTTGATGTGGAAATAAGGGGAATAAATGCTACCTAATGAGATATGTGGATGTATATGTGGATTTCATCCCTTTAATACGTTTTGACAAGTTTTTTCCTTCCACTTTCCTTCTCGGATAGAATTGAAATTTTGCATAATTATTCTTAGTCAATGATAATACACGAATCAATTAAAAAAAAATAACCAATTTGTTAATTATTTAGTACTAATTAATTAATTCCATTTTATATTGCAGAGAGGGAGCTAAACACTGTCATTTCCATATAATGACAGCAAGTAGCGGTTCTTTCCCTTAAATAAGCTATGTTTTAAAAAAAAAAGTATTTTTTTTTTCTATTGCTTGTTTTATTTATTTACTCTCCAGGTGTACTGATAGGAATGGTGCTAGATTGTACCATGGAACTGGGCAACTTTGACGACCACTACCTTATAAGCCTTATCAGTGAGACTGCAACACCAAATTATTCACTTTGCGTTCTTCTAGGACTAGTGTTAGGTATGTTTACGTAGTGATCTGGGCCTAGCTTGCGCCACGTCCAATTTGTGTGTTAATTAATAATGAATTACTATATTTATCTTATGTGGAGTTTTTGATCTGCCATCTAGCGCCTCCCCAGCGGATAGGAGAATGCCCCCCCCCCCAGATATGGTGGGTACCGGGGAAATAAAATACCTGGGGTGGACTAAAATCAAACCTGCTGCCTTGCAGGAAGTCGAGAGATCCGCAAAGCCTACAGAACCTTACCCAAATAGAAAGGCAGCTATCCAGAGAGCTCAAAGGCAAAGCCCCCTAGATGGTTGTGCACGGGGCTAACAACCCTGTCATATAAAAAAAAAATCTGTTACGAAAGTTTTCTACGCACAAGAAAACCCGGACAGATCTCAATGGAAAACGACCTAGGCCTGGAAAAGGACATGATTTTTGTTTTGCAACACGGAACGTGCTAAGCCTTTTAGAGAGCAGTTGCAGCTAGTCTAACTAACTGAAGGGTTACACAGGTAAAAAACCAAAGGGCAGGCGACCCAAAGGAAGACCTCGAATGAAATGGATGGATGATGTGGAGGCAGATCTACAACAGCTTGGGGTTATGGCTTGGAGACGAAAGGCCCCAGGAGATGTGTTGAAGCAGGCCAGAGGTCTCCATGGGCTGTAGCGCCACGTGGATGGATGAAACTATATTTATACCAACTGTTAAAAAGGAAAATCCAATAACATAGGTTAGTACCGATGAGCCTACTAGTTGGGGGAAACATATAAACATTTTTCGGCTTAAATTAAGAATTAGCAATCTCGTTTTATATTTAATTTAAAAACAAACAATTTGCATTATATTATTATTATTTTTTAATAATTTTACTTAAAATGGATTTGATTAAATGATAATGTAGTTGATGGGGCCTTCAGACAGATGAGTCGGTGAAGAGCCGATCTTTTCACCCTGTCCACGGGTCAAGGGAGGAAACTCATTCTCAGGTCAAAGGTTCATAAAGAAAATGACTTCGAACCATTTTGGAAACTTCGACGAGGTACAAAGTAAAACAACATAAACAAAATATTTTTTTTTTTTGGGGGGGGGGGAGGAGGATGAGGAGTTGACGTGGACGTTAGTCCAGAGTTCATTCAGTCCTGTTCGTGAATGATTATCTTGAGTCACAACGATACTAACAAGCATGTTGTCACTGTCATCCAATAATCTTCTAAACTTTATGACTGTCTCCCCAGATAATGACTCACATAAACAGGACGTAGAAAAGTATATGAATAAATACTGGACCTCCAATACGAGAAGACTGTGCATCGCCTGGTCCATTGTCGCTTCTCTGGAATTTAAAATTTTTAGAGTGCTCAGGTAAGCATGCCACACAACGTTACATGTTTGTTTGTAAAATGTTTGACATGTTTCGGATGTTCCTTCAAAGTTGAAGATAATTACTTCCTAGTCCAAACCTCCCGCAGGACGACGGGGGATGGGAGCGGGCAGGATTTGAACCCTCGACCATCGATAAATCCGAACGACAGTCCAGCGCGCAAACCTCACGACCAGGCAGCCATCCTGAGTGCCTGCGTTCTCTCTACCTGTTTTTGATAATCAAATTTAAAAACGAAAAATATTCATTTATTGATTGGTTTGTTGTACTTACATAAAAGTTAGCCTTTTTTTTTTTTTTATCTATGGCTTTATTATGCAACCATGTTAAAATGAACACGTTTTTCTTTAATAATTCGTAGACGACCGCTATAGGCCATTCAGGGTGTCGCCTGGTCGTGTGGACTTGTCGATGGCCATGGGTTCATAACGATGGTCGTGGGTTCATACCCTGCCCGCTGCTATCCCCCCGCTGTCCTGCGGGAGGTTTCGACTAGGAAGTAGATTATCTTCAACTCTGAAGAATCACCTGAAAACATTCTAGAAACATTCATTTCATCGCAACATTACACTGAGGGACAAAATCCAGTTCCGGTCAAACACAAATAGTCTCTCTCTTTCTCGCACTACAGATTTCCGATATGGGTCATCGCCCTCGGTATCGATTTATTGTATTCCTTTTTTCTTCTAAGGGTCATCGCCCTCGGTATCGATTTATTGTATTCCTTTTTTCTTCTAAGGGTCATCTCCCTCGGTATCGATTCATTGTATTCTTTTTTTTCTTCTAAGGGTCATCGCCCTCGGTATCGATTTATTGTATTCTTTTTTTTCTTCTAAGGGTCATGGCCCTCGGTATCGATTCATTGTATTCTTTTTTTTCTTCTAAGGGTCATCGCCCTCGGTATCGATTCATTGTATTCTTTTTTTTCTTCTAAGGGTCATCTCCCTCGGTATCGATT
The DNA here is from genome assembly GCF_947242115.1 of Biomphalaria glabrata. Taxonomy (NCBI): domain Eukaryota; kingdom Metazoa; phylum Mollusca; class Gastropoda; family Planorbidae; genus Biomphalaria; species Biomphalaria glabrata. The sequence continues at coordinate 42,648,247 of NC_074719.1, forward strand.
CATTGTATTCTTTTTTTTTCTTCTAAGGGTCATCGCCCTCGGTATCGATTCATTGTATTCTTTTTTTTCTTCTAAGGGTCATCGCCTTCGGTATCGATTCATTGTATTCTTTTTTTTCTTCTAAGGGTCATCGCACTCGGTATCGATTTATTGTATTCCTTTTTTCTTCTAAGGGTCATCTCCCTCGGTATCGATTCATTGTATTCTTTTTTTTCTTCTAAGGGTCATCGCCCTGGGTATCGATTTATTGTATTCTTTTTTTTCTTCTAAGGGTCATCGCCCTCGGTATCGATTTATTGTATTCTTTTTTTTTTCTAAGGGTCATCGCCCTCGGTATCGATTCATTGTATTCTTTTTTTTCTTCTAAGGGTCATCGCCCTCGGTATCGATTTATTGTATTCCTTTTTTCTTCTTTGGGTCATCGCCCTTGGTATCGATTCATTTTAATTCTTTTTTCTTCTTGCAAACCGATTCCCTGATTTGTGAGAAAACGTTGGAAAGAAGCTCATCGTCACCTTCTCCAACCCTTTAACCTGTTTGATAGTAGGGGCGCCACACATGATTCGTCGATCGTCTTTCTCCATTCCACTGTCTTTGTATTCGAATATCTTTTAATGACAGGGCCGACAATCCCTTAATGTCTTCCCCTCGCATTCCTCTTCCCCGCGTGCTTGACTCAAAAAAAACGAGCTATTGGTTAAAACTACCCACAGTTTGTGACGTCGCAGGTCACGTGCTCAGGGCTTCCATAAAGATTGGTCTCGGCTTAGACGGCTTCAAGCATGGTGGAGTTAATGTACATTGCTGACGTAGTGTTTACTGTCCTGTCGTTCTCTTTGAAGGCTTTTAGATGCAGATTAACCAAACGGAGGTAACACCCAACCAAACAGCGGCGAAAAATTGAACTATCAAGAAGTTCAATAGTAATGAAGGGAATCATCGAATGTTGTCAAGCTGTCTCTACGTTCTTAAAAACCAGTTTTCTCTAAGCCGTCAAGAATATTCTGTTAGTATTGGTTGATACAATAATAATAATAATAATAATAAAGTTAATACACCAACACCTGGCTTTGACGTACAAATTGATCGGTAAGGACACTCCCCCTTATTATAAATACTCTCCGCAAGAGGTTCTCGAGTCTACTGAACATCTGCTGTACTGGGATAGGCCTATTCTGACCGACAAAACGGTAGATTTCAATCGCCCGGATCTGCTGTTCATCGATAAAAAAGAAAAAAACGCTACCATTATCGATATCGCCGTACCACTGTCTCATAATTTAAGAAAAACTGAGATAGAAAAACAAAGAAAATATGGGAACCTGGGCTTGGAGATTAAGCGTCTATGGAAATTGTCCAAAATAACAATATACCACATTGTTATATCAACCGAGGGGATAATAACAACTGACCTCACAGACACCTTCAAGGCCCTTAACATTCCTAGGAACATCTTCGTTGCCTGTCAGAGGGCGGTACTGCTGCAGACCTGCCACATCACCAGAAAATTCCTTAGTGGAAACTGTTAAAGGGACTACGATGAATTTTGTTTCTCTTTAGCGAAACTCGACCCTGGCAGCGCCAGAGAATGACTACTCGTTCATTTCTAACATAATAATAATAATAATAATAATCGACCGGATCTTCTGTTCGATGATAAAAAAAGAAAAAACCGCTACCATTATCGCCATTGCCGTACCACTGTCTCATAACTTAAGAAAAACTGAGATAGAAAAACAAAAAAAAAATATGGGAACCTAGGCTTGGAGATTAAGCGTCTATGGAAATTGTCCAAAATAACAATATAAACCATTGTTGTATCAACCGAGGGGGTAATAACAACTGACCTCACAGACACCTTCAAGGCCCTTAACATTCCTAGGAATATCCTCGTCGCATGTCAGAGGGCGGTACTGCTGCAGACCTGCCACATCACCAGAAAATTCCTTAGTGGAAACTGTTAAAGGGAGTACAATGAATTTTGTTTCTCTTTAGAGAATGAATACACGTTCGTTTCTAACATAATAATAATAATTATAACATTTATATAGCGCTACTTTCATGCTTATAGCATGCTCAGAAAGCTAGAGTACAATCTCATTTGTGGGCCAGTTTGGGGGGGGGGGGGGGGGAATCTGGGAGAAGGTTTTTCCGTGCTGCCCTTAGGCGCTTAGTAAACACAACTCTGCTTGAGTCGGCTGTCGATCCTCGAGCCCCTTTCATAGGTAGCCAGGTCAAGCCAACTTTAAGCGTACTTAACCTCTCGACCACGCTATTTCTCCTTAAAACCTAGTCTAGTTTTTACTAGTCGCGTCATTGTCTCTGAGTCAAAACTTCTTTTATTTACGAAACAAATAATTCATTCCCAATCGTGCCATACCAATGCCTACACTGACTAATTGTATTGGTCTCCAATTGCAGGTACGTGATAGTGTTATGTTTTGAAAAAATAGCAGACGATGAAGAGAGAAACCTACAAGAAGAGGATGATGTCTCGCCCGAGTGGTCAAAGAATGAGTCCAGCTCGACGTCTTCAGTTCCGAAGAGGAGTGAGGGCAAAAAAACTCCAAAAGCCACTGACAAACGTATGCTTTAAAACAAACATAGGACAGAGAGAATACTAAACAATATACTTTAATGAAATATACTTTAAAAAAATATACTTTAAAAAAATATACTTAAAAAAATAAACTTTAAAAAATATACTTTTAAAAAAATATATACTTAAAAAAAATATACTTTAAAAAAATATACTTTAAAAAAATATACTTTAAAAAAATATAAAAAAAAAATATACTTAAAAAAAAATATACTTAAAAAAAATATACTTTAAAAAAATATACTTTAAAAAAATATACTTTAAAAAAATATACTTTAAAAAAATATACTTTAAAAAAAATATATGTATCTAAGGAAAAGAACCAATAATTACAGCCATTTATCTGAAGATGTCAAGGATTAGCGCCCTTCCTGTTATATTAAAAAAAAAAACAATTAATTTCAACTTCAAAACTTGTTAGATCAATTGTATTGATTTTTATATTTTTTTATTGATTGGAATATCATTAACTTTGCATATCCCTAACCCTGTTGAAATATTGGGGCACCACACATGATCTACCGATGTTTTTCTCCATTCATTTCGGACTTTTGCCTTGAATGTAATCTCTTTCCCTTTCATTCTTTGATGTTGTCTTCCAATCGCTTTCTCTGTCCGCATCTTCTTCTTTTCTCCTGGTACTTTTCCCTAAAGGAAAGTCTTCTCGAGTCCTGAAGACCTGGCAAAACAGCTATAGAGTTTTAGTTTGCGGGTTGTTGTTTTTTTTGACAAAAATCAGTGGGCCTTCGCGAGGCCCAATCACCATTAGAATCCTGTTTCGGATCTCCTCAATAGTGATGTGATCGTTATAAGTAAAGAAAAATAAAGTTCCCCCTTTCAGACCTTGCTATGTATGGGCAGAGGATATAATGGTCATTCCTTTGTTCCTGTGGCCCACAGAAAGACCAAGCATAGCCGCCTTTGCTCTTCCCCAAATAACGTGAGCTACCCATTAGAGCTGGGGGGACACAAAGGTGCCATAAAGATCCCGAAATTAAAACAATACTTGTCTTCACCAGGACCCCTTTGTTCGGAAGACAAGCGCTTTACCACTTAACCACCGCGCCTCCGGTGTTAGTTAGTACCTAGTATCTTTCTATGACATCTCACTTGATGTCAGTTCCATAGCTAGGATTCTCCTCTCTAAATGCTACACTTAGTGTCCAGTTCCATGGCTAGGATTCTCCTCTCTAAATGATACACTTAATGTCCAGTTCCATGGCTTGGATTATCCTCTCTAAATGCTAAAGTTAGTGTCCAGTTCCATGGCTAGGATTCTCATCTCTAAATGCTACACTTAGTGTCCAGTTCCATGGCTAGGATTCTCCTCTCTAAATGCTACAGTTATTGTCCAATTCCATTGCTAGAATTCCCCTCTCTAAATGCTACAGCTAGTGTCCAGTTCCATGGCTAGGATTCCCCTTACTAAATGCTACAGTTAGTGTCCAGTTCCATTGCTAGGATTCCCCTTACTAAATGCTACAGTGAGTGTCCAGTTCCATGGCCTCTCTAAATGCTACACTTAGTGCCCAGTTCCATGGCTTGGATTCTCCTCTCTAAATGATACACTTAGTATCCAGTTCCATGGCTTGGATTATCCTCTCTAAATGCTACAGTTAGTGTCCAGTTCCATGGCTTGGATTCTCATCTCTAAATGCTACACTTAGTGTCCAGTTAAATGGCTAGGATTCCCCTTACTAAATGCTTCAGTTAGTGTCCAGTTCCATGGCTAGGATTCCCCTCTCTAAATGCTACAGTTATTGTCCAATTCCATTGCTAGAATTCCCCTCTCTAAATGCTACAGTTAGTGTCCAGTTCCATGGCTAGGATTCCCCTTACTAAATGCTACAGTTAGTGTCCAGTTCCATTGCTAGGATTCCCCTTACTAAATGCTACAGTTAGTGTCCAGTTCCATGGCTAGGATTTCCCTCACTATATGCTACAGTTAGTGTCCAGTTCCATGGCTAGGATTCCCCTTACTAAATGCTACAGTTAGTGTCCAGTTCCATGGCTAGGATTCCCTCACTAAATGCTACAGTTAGTGTCCAGTTCCATGGCTAGGATTCCCTCACTAAATGCTACAGTTAGTGTCCAGTTCCATGGCTAGGATTCCCCTTACTAAATGCTACAGTTAGTGTCCAGTTCCATGGCTAGGATTCCCCTCTCTAAATGCTACAGTTATTGTCCAATTCCATTGCTAGAATTCCCCTCTCTAAATGCTACAGCTAGTGTCCAGTTCCATGGCTAGGATTCCCCTTACTAAATGCTACAGTTAGTGTCCAGTTCCATTGCTAGGATTCCCCTTACTAAATGCTACAGTTAGTGTCCAGTTCCATGGCTAGGATTCCCCTCACTATATGCTACAGTTAATGTCCAGTTCCATGGCTAGGATTCCCCTTACTAAATGCTACAGTTAGTGTCCAGTTCCATGGCTAGGATTCCCTCACTAAATGCTACAGTTAGTGTCCAGTTCCATGGCTAGGATTCCCTCACTAAATGCTACAGTTAGTGTCCAGTTCCATGGCTAGGATTCCCCTTACTAAATGCTACAGTTAGTGTCCAGTTCCATGGCTAGAATTCCCCTCTCTAAATGCTACAGTTATTGTCCAATTCCATTGCTAGAATTCCCCTCTCTAAATGCTACAGCTAGTGTCCAGTTCCATGGCTAGGATTCCCCTTACTAAATGCTACAGTTAGTGTCCAGTTCCATTGCTAGGATTCCCCTTACTAAATGCTACAGTTAGTGTCCAGTTCCATGGCTAGGATTCCCCTCACTATATGCTACAGTTAGTGTCCAGTTCCATGGCTAGGATTCCCCTTACTAAATGCTACAGTTAGTGTCCAGTTCCATGGCTAGGATTCCCTCACTAAATGCTACAGTTAGTGTCCAGTTCCATGGCTAGGATTCCTTCACTAAATGCTACAGTTAGTGTCCAGTTCCATGGCTAGGATTCCCCTTACTAAATGCTACAGTTAGTGTCCAGTTCCATGGCTAGGATTCCCTCACTAAATGCTACAGTTAGTGTCCAGTTCCATGGCTAGTATTCCCCTCACTAAATGCTACAGTTAGTGTCCAGTTCCATGGCTAGGATTCCCCTTACTAAATGCTACAGTTAGTGTCCAGTTCCATGGCTAGGATTCCCTCACTAAATGCTACAGTTAGTGTCCAGTTCCATGGCTAGTATTCCCCTCACTAAATGCTACAGTTAGTGTCCAGTTCCAATGGCTAGGATTCCTCTCACTAAATGCTACAGTTAGTGTCCAGTTCCATGGCTAGGATTCCCCAGACTAAATGCTACACTTAGTGTCCAGTTCCATGGCTAGGATTCCCTCACTAAATGCTACAGTTAGTGGCCAGTTCCATGGCTAGGATTCCCCTTACTAAATGCTACAGTTAGTGTCCAGTTCCATGGCTAGTATTCCCCTCACTAAATGCTACAGTTAGTGTCCAGTTCCAATGGCTAGGATTCCTCTCACTAAATGCTACAGTTAGTGTCCAGTTCCATGGCTAGGATTCCCCAGACTAAATGCTACACTTAGTGTCCAGTTCCATGGCTAGGATTCCCCTCTCTAAATGCTACAGTTGGTGTCCAAGATTAACAATAATAATAATATCTTTGGGATTTATAAAAAGAGGCTCCAATTAGAAAACAACATTCCCCCCTGCAAAAAGAAAATGCAATATTTATTACAAAGCTTATAAAAACGTATTCTGTCTATCTGTGTAATAAAATCTTTCTCGTACTTGTTATTCTTGGATCAAGTTAAAACCTTTCAAAATGATTTATTATCGACAACAAAACATGAATCAATTTTTTTAAAAAAAATTAAGGGTTTAGCTCATTAATAAATAGTTATTAATTAATTTTGTTTTATATAGAAAAGGGAAATAAATATTGCAGTATTAAAAGAAATTGTTGTAGGTAATGTTTTTACAGATATTTTTGACTTATTCAACTTTGAGAAAATTTTCAGAAGGAGCACTTTATCTAAGCTACAAAGTACAAAAAAACTATGTATATAATTTCTACATTTCTCAACAGCGTTGTATAGCCATGTGGTGGGTGGTATGTTTCTGGTTTATTCACTAGAGTGATTAGAGGGTTCAGGGTCCTTTCCTTTATAGGATACCGTCGTACTGGAGATTTAGCTTGGTTATAACATCCCCTTCATCACCTTCTACCATTGGCCTTTTTGAAAAATATTTACTTCCATTAGATGCCGTCTCACTGGCGAAGCTTAGGAGAAACTTCTACTGCAACTTCAGGCTGGTCAATGCCCTACGCAACACCAATCTGATGCTCGGTGTCAACAATGGACTCGGTCTGATAGGCCCGGCTGGCTCGGGAAAGTCGGTGATTTTAAAAGTCCTGGCAGGCGAGCTAGAGATCAGCTCTGGTGACGCCTATGTGTATGGTCAGAGTCTGAAGACGGATGTATTTACGGTAAGTGCATTTATTCTCTATGTTACTATTTGCAGTGCAGGGCCAGCCTTAAGCATGGGTAAACTGGGCTAGGGCCTCCGATTAGTGAGTGCCTCGCATAGGACTCAAAGAACAGATATGGAAACATTGCAGGTATATTACAGATTATACAATTATAGAACATTATTTATTTGTATTATATTAGATGCACAATAAAAAATGAAGTTTAAATGCTTTAACAGTTAAGAAAATAAGTGGTTTAGTTACTTGTGCATATATTTACATATAGTCACAAAACGTCTAAGATTGAATATTGTTTTGGGTAAGATGAAAACCTGGGCATTGGCTTTAGCTGGTACTCCACACAGAAAATCTCCCCTCTTCACGCAGATTTTAAGTTCAACAGTAGAGCGATTACCCTTGCAATTTTAAAGCAGCAAAGTCTCTATATCAGCCATATTGTGCTGCTGTATGAGCTCTGGAAAGATTTCGATTCAGAATGATTCATTCCTCTAAATGGGAAGCTAACCCGTTTGAACTCTCCTTCATCTAATTTAAGTGTATAAAGACAAGAAAGTAATAACAATGATAGTTTAGCGTTTACCTCCCAACAGGAAGAATCCTTCACGAGCTACTGCCCACAGAAAGACGCTCTGTGCGAGTTCATGACCGCCAAAGAAATGTTCAGCCACACCGCAAAGCTTCGCGGCCTTCCGCAAGAACACATTACATCCTTCGTGGAGAATCTGATTGACCTTATGGACCTGAGGCTGCGAGAAAACGACAGGATAGGTCAGTTTAGGTAAGAAAGAAATATAACCTTTGACCATTTGAATTAAATTACGTACAGCTAATTCAAACATGTATAGTCTCCTTCGTGTCTCCTTGAATCGTCCTAGATCAGGGGTTACTGGTTTAGGCGCCGATGCTCACATTTAAACTTTCTCTTGTCATTGGTAATAGTTATGATTGTACCCAAAATCTGAGCCACCTGGAATTGAACTGGTTGAATGGCTTTTTAAGAGTATTAGAGACGCATGCATTCTATAGGTAGTGGAGTTCTTCCGCAAAAAGTTTTATTATTAAAACATAATGTAATTTTAAAAAGCCATACATATAGCTTGTTAGACGTATATTATTAACTAAGCTTATATCACCTGACTCTGTCTGTCTGTATGGTAAAAAGTCTTTACACGTATTTTCTCCCACACCTGATCTCGGATTAAACTGAAATTTCGAAGAATTATTTCTTTTACCTGACAACACAAGAATCAAGTTAATTAAAAAATTTATCAACTAGTTAATTAACTATTGGTAATTAATTACTTTGTTTGGTATTTTGAACAAGAGAAAAAAATCGTACTTGTCAGATGTTGTAGTATACGTTAAATTACTCCCCTGGAGGAATCTTGTGCCCTGGGTGAACCTTTTTTTATGCATTAAAAGACAATCACGTAAACATTCACCAAGATACCCCATTCTTCCCTCCTCCTTTCACAACTGGCCCAGACAAGGAAATCGATCATAGCGCATTGAGAAAGCTAAAAGCTAAACAAAAACCATTAATAAAAATATTTATATCGCACTGCTGTTTATGTCTAAGCTGGCTACATGTATATCACATGACTGATTTAAACTAATTAATACAAATACACCTTCCAAGTACTATTTGTTTGTCTCTAACAGTTGTGATTTGAAAAGAGCGGTGTCTGTTGGCCTGGCGTTGATAGGTCACCCCAAACTGTTTCTCCTAGACAACGCCACCGTGGGGCTCAGCCGAGAGGCCCGGGATAATGTCCTTCGAGTCCTGCGACAGATCAAAACAAAGAACGGAACTCTAGTCATGTCTACTACTAGGTGAGGAGTTTGCTTCAGTTGCTGAGATTATAAATGCGTTAATTAACTAAAATTAATTTCTCAATCACTTACAACGATAACGAATAAATCTGGGAAAAGACGCTGTGGATATTTCAACAGGAATAGTTTAACGTTTCAATAGTAATCAGCATAAAAACAAACAAATAAAACAGCCATGGATTTATGGATCATTGTTTTAAATAAGGTAAAGTAGAATTCCCCTTTCAAGCCTGGTGATCTATAGGGGGAGACTTTGTAAAGATCATCTATTTCTGTGGCACACGATTGACGAAGGTGTCATGAGGTCAGCACAACGACCGACCGCCTATACTTTTCCCCAAATATATATGTGTGTGTGTGTGTGTGTATGTGTGTGTTAGTGTGTGTATTTGGTGAGCTTTTGAGCCGAATAGTAATCGACGAAACAGATCGCCATCTGAAAACACTATTAAGACCCCCATCTTCACTCCATCTTGCTTTAACTGACAAAGAAGAAAGCTACAGGCAACAGGCGACTTCCCAGCGAGACAGCTAGAGATCTTTAACAAAAGGGCGCGGGATAGACATTTGAGACCAAGAGAAAAACTACTTCGGGGGGGGGGACAGGCTTAAACTGGGAAAAGAAAACCTGAACCAATCACTGGCAGACAAGGGTTTGGTCAATTCTGGATTTGGCAAAATATGTCAGTCACAGCTAGGACTATGTAGCCACATGAAACATTGCATTCCTCCGTAATCTTTGGACTCGAAGACAAGTCTTATTATTATTATTATTATTACAAAGCTTATATCAACTTACTCTGTCTGTTCTGTCTGTTCGGTAAAAAGTTTGTACACGTTATTTCTCCCACACACAATCTCGCCATTATCGGATGTAGCTGAAACATTGTCGAATCAATGAAAAATGACCAATTAGTGAATTAGCTACTGGTAATTAATTATTTTGTTTAGATACAAACATATGAAATTAACCTTCAGTATTCTTAGATATGGCTAAATATGCAGGGCTTGATCCCCTTATATCATTGTTCACATCATAATTGTACCAAACAATATTGAATCAATTGAACAGTTAACCAATCAGTCAATTTTTGTATTGGTAGATACTTACTTTGTTTGATTTTGAATAAAGGAATTAACTTCTAAATTATTAAGATAAATGGTTGTAAGTGCAATAAGTTGGTTTTCTTTTTAAGTTTTATATTTTATATTCTGCTTGTTATTATTTATTTTTTTAGAGGTTAATAGGTCAAGCATGAAACTGAGCAGAAGTAAGATATATAGGACTAGGGATGCACGTGCCACAGTTTGAGAATCGAGACTCCTTTCCTTCTTGATTTCACATTTAAATTTTTGAAGTTCTAATTTTGCAATGACTTTCGTCGTTTCCTATGTTTGCCAGCAATACAGAACTGGAGGCGTTATGCAACCAACTGGTGGTCCTTTTGGAGGGCCGCATCGTGCACCTGGGTAGCCCGCATCAGTTGATGAGCAAGTACGGCTCTGGCCACTTCGCGACCCTGTTTGCCAAAAGTCACGAGGCGATGGAGTATTTCCTCCTGGACTCGGCTGCCAAGTTTATGCTGAAGACCTTTAAATCCAAGGTTAAGTAGCACTAGATTCGTGTGTGCGTGTGTGTTTCTGTGGTGAAGATGAGACTTTATCGATATGCTGGTGGCTACGCAGTGTGAGTAATGCAAGATCAGCGGCATTGTCGTAAGCTGTTTTGGTTACGTCAGACAACTCCAAGATGCCAGAGTGTAATGACGTGTTTTTGTTGTGAGTTAGATTTAAGATTTAAGTTTATTTTATTTCATCTCAAGCTAAACTTGTTTATATTGTAATAAAAGTTATATTTAGTTGTTGTTTTTGTTGTTTACAAAAACATCTCTTTTTTCAAGTTTTAAAAGTTATAATATAAAATGCATACAGCGGCTTAGTTGTTTCCCAGCAGTTTGGTACTACAAGTTAACAACTGTCAATAATAAACATGTTTTAAGAATGTCCAGCTTAGTTTAAGGTGCTTAATCAGAAATTTAGGTAATTGACGTTTTGATTTGTTGTAGAAAGAAGATAGATGACTCGGATTACAGGGGGAGATGACTATAAAATATGTAAATTTCTCTGACCTCAGCCAGAAAGTTTTTAAGAAGACTAACGAAAGTGAAACTTAAGGTGGGGTGGAGGGCGTTGTTGGCGTTTAACTTGAACTCCTCCTACGCCAGAGGTTAAAATGATAAATCAATTCATGATTCGGTCTATCTGTTTCCAATTCGTGTCATTTAGCTTCGTCAATACTATTTAACTCCATTACCTTCGGTTCTTTTAATGATATTTATTAAGTCTGTCAAACACAATCCCAACATCATTTTAATCGTTTGCACTAAACCGTAAACCGTATCCTTATTTGAATGCCCCTTCCTAATCCAACTTAGGCAGACCCTACTACCACCACAGCCCAACATAACCAACACCCTGTACGGCAGTGCTGAACAACTGAAGAAAACAGCACGATATTTTTCCTTGGCACAGTCTGCAAAAGAGCTGACAGCTCGGCTGGTTAGAAGAAGAAGAATCGTTGACACTAGCCTATTTTCCCTATTCAAACTGTTTATCTTCTCGTTTTAAATTGTTACTTTTTTTTTCATATTGTTGGTCTTCCCTATGCTGTCTCTCTTCTGTGTTCAGACTACCCATTTTCTCTTTTCATTTTGACCAGGGCTCAACGCCCCTATTCAAACTATCTTTGCAATTCAAACTATCTGCAAAAAAAATTATTTCCTTATATCATATCTTATCTTATATATTACAGACGTTATTTCAACAAAGAAGATAACTACGTCCTAGGCATTTCATGTGTGAATGTAGTCAAGCGAGTTAATCAATGACTGAAACTCTGCTGATTCGTTGGTTATCCCGGCTGATTCAGTCAATCCATGCCCAGTTGTCATAGATAGTCTACCTTCAATAAAGAATTCTGAGACAAGTACATATAATGTAGGAGGCGCGGTGGCTGAGTGGTAAAGCGATTGGCTACCGAACCGAGGTCAGGGGTTCGAATCCTGGTGAAGACTGGGATTTTTAATTTCGGGATTTTCGGGCGCCTCTGAGTTCACCCAGCTCTAATGGATACCTGACATTAGTTGGGGAAAAGTAAACGCGGTTGGTCGTTGTGCTGGCCACATGACACCCATGTTAACCGTAGGCCACAGAATCAGATGACCTTTACATCATCTGCCCTATAGACCACAAGGTCTGAAACGGGAACTTTACTTACTTACATATAATGTAATTTTTTTTCCTGTTTTTCTCTGCAGATATTCCTAAAAAATAAATCGTTCGTCGTCCTTCACATACCTGAGCATGTCCCTATGTTCTACCTGTATGAGACGCTGGAGAAGATCCGATTGCGCAATAACATCACAAGGTACACGGTGTCAGAAGTGACTCTGGACAAGATTCTCATTATGCTCGTCAAGAAAGAACGATAACTCAGCCCATGATGACTTTGTGTATTAAAAATGTATTCTGCCCCTTTTGTTCAATGTTTTGTCTATTTTTTATGATGTTTTGTTTTTTTAAAGAGAAAGTATAAGAAATGCTATGATGTTTTGTGAGTGTAAATTGAAATTGTGAAATAAATACATGCTCTTCACAAGACTTTCCGATTCGTTCTTTCTCGTAATATACGATATCAATATGGACATTGATTAAACTAAGTTACAAGAAACACCGCTTGATTAAGACTTTTAAGGTTTTCGAAATGTAGCGCACATACATAGTAATATCAGGGTATTAGCATTTATTTTACAAGAAAAAAAACAGTATGTAAGAAGGTTTCTGTTTATGGTAAAGATATAATATTGTTAGCTTCACCTGTGTATCAGGCAGCAATCGCACATCACATTGCAACGATCGGTTTTAGATTCATATTTACACAATTCCTCACACCAGAGATAGCTGAATGTATATAAATATAGATGAAAGTACCTCATGAATATTTCTATGTTCTGTGGCATTTTACAACTTGTTCCCTTTACAACTTCTTGTGTGACTACAAAGGCCAATCCTTGATACACAGCTGCGGTCAAAGGTTGGGCATATGTAGTCACCAAGCGCCGTTGCATTTTCACTCTTCTTTCTACTACTATTGTGTATGGCATCTGTAATTCGGGACCCTTCCTTTATGATCGCTCTCCATGTGGATCTATACAGTGCCACTTTTTTCCCAACTGTTTGTGTCTATTTTTAAGATCTTCACGTCGCGTTTGCATACATCAGTATACCGTAAAAGTGGGCGACCAGCGGCTCTCCTGCCTCCTATTAGATCGCCATACAGAATGTCTTGTAGAAGTCGACATTGTACGATTTTGTTCTGGCGTATGGAATGAGTATATTGCTTCTTTGTTTCTTCCTCAGTATTTCATTAGGTTTTTTTTTCTGTTAGTTAGTTATGGTCTAATGTTTTATGTATTATAGCTACTTTACTTTATATTCTTCTTTCATGAAGTATTTATAAGTTTAGTGATTTTACTAATGGTGTTACTCTAATGAAATGGGAGTATTCGTTTGTTATAAATCTGTTGCATTCAGCTATAATAATAAGGCTTGCCTTCAAGTCCGAAGATCTAGGATAAGTGGATTATTTCACATGGCAACGCGGTCCTAACATATTATGCCACATCCTGCGCAGACATCTATACAAAGACATGATATAGTGTCTTTTAATCTCTAGGGAAAAAAAACATTTTGTGCAAATCTTGGCTTTTGGCTAATGAACTGTAATAACGAAAGTAGAATTTCCGATTTAGTATTTTCTAAACGGAAGTCAGTTCACTGTGTTGAAACCATAAATAATGAATGTCTGATGATTTTTGTGTTTCTTTTAGAGAGGGAGAGAAAATATGACTGCCTGAGGTAATTTAAAAGAAATATGCGTGATGGATTTATATATGTAGAATATAGGTCTATTAAATATCAGGTCTGTCTCAATGGATCTAGTTGGTCCTTCAATTTTTTTTTCATCTAGACAAAAAGTTGAAAAAGATATGTTTATGATTATCATTAAAGTTGATTAAAGTCTAGAGAAACCGTCTATTACTAGATTGTCTAGATCTATATATCTATTATCTAGGTCTATCTAATATCTTTATGAGTTCTCTTAGCCTTAAAATCTAAACTAGATTTGGCTTCATCTACTCAACTTATGAAAACATGAGGAGACCCTCAAACCTCTCTACTACACTTCCCATGATTTCTATATGAAGGATTCAAGCATTTTATTGCTCAAAAAAGGATTCTTATCTTATCTTTTATAATACAGAAGTTACTTCGAAAAAGAAGATGATTACGTCCTACGCGTCATGCATCTAGTCATGCATGTTAATCAGTATTGGGGAAAGTAGCCCGCAGCAGATGGCTTGTGAAATAGCTGGAAAGTTCTCACGAAGGCTTAGGGAAACACATTTTGAGAACCAAAGTAGATACCTGGCCGGAGACAGGGGCAGACTACGAAAAAAAACACTTAAATAGACCCGTTGATGAAAACTGCATTGTCTGTATTATGCCTTATTATTATTATTATGTTAGAAATGAACGAGTAGTCATTCTCTGGCGCTGCCACGGTCGAGTTTCGCTAAAGAGAAACAAAATTCATCGTAGTCCCTTTAACAGTTTCCACTGAGGAATTTTCTGGTGATGTAGCACGCGGCGTTCCAGTACCACCTCATCGTGGTCGCCGCGTGAACACTCCGCTCTCAGGGAGTGGCCAAGGGTACTGGTTGCTTGCCGCTGATGAATGAGCAGCCGGCAAGTGTAAAAGGAACTCAAAGGGGTTATGTCCAGCCCCCCCCTGTGGGGCCCCGGGGCAACGGTGAGTAAGAGACCTAACGGGATCTCCGAAAAGCGGATAGCGCTGGACACCAACTCGAGGGTTGGTCGGGTTCTCCTGGGACTCGACTGATTCGCGGGTCTCCCAATGGGCAAAGACTGGACTGACTGGCGCGGCCTTAGCGGGCTGCGTCGGGCGGACTGGTCGGCGTCCACGAGCTAGGCTCTATCTAGCCCGTCCCCTGTGAGGTAGTAGAGGAACGCGCCTCCCAATAAGCAGTTTCGATACTGGGGATATCGAACAATCCTTACACAACCACTCCTCCAGTAGGTGAGCTCTTGCCATACGGAGGTGGTGACCAGTGGTGCGGACTTCCCGCACCCAAAGATTTCGGACCCTCTTGCAGGCCCTGCGTACACTACTTTCTAATCGGCAATAACTAAGGCCGCCAACGGTCTTCGACTTCTATACAAACATGAATAACACACGTCAAACCAGAAAACCCGGGTACGAGCAGACCCAAACAGGCTCCGTCGCGCGGGTAGCGGGCGGCAGGCCCGACAACGAAAAATCCTCTACTACTCGCCCCGTGGTTCCGATCCGGCGGAACCTGTCGAACCACGAAAAATCAGCGAAGGTTCCCCTTCCCAGGACAAAGCCCTCTTCCCAGGCTACACTGCATTCGTTCTTCCCTCGGAAGAACGGTAGCCAAGGTGTGGCTAGCCAACCACACCAACCTGGTGATCATGTCCCGCACCAGGCCCAACCAACCATTACCACCCAAAAGGCCCAACCAAACACGACCAACGAAGCGAGGACCATCGGTCCTCCAAATCACCAACCATTACAACGGTCTGTCGCTACCAGTCCTAAAACCTTAGGGAGCGATAGACTTAGCCAGATAAAAGTACTTCAGCTCAATATCTGTGGTCTAGTACCTAAGATATTAGAGCTCACGAAACTCCTCCATGAGAGGGCAATAGATATCGCACTATTGCAGGAGACTCTTGTAGGCAAGAAACGAAGTAGCCACATCAGCGGCTATACGGCTTATAAATGTAAGTGCGATGAGTGCCGTGGAATAATCACATATGTAAGAAACGGCATGATAGTTTCTCAAAATCCTGGCCCTCAAAGCGGGCGTACCGACGCCATCTCGCTAGATATTTTCATAGCTGGAAGAAAACTCACGGTAATCAACTGTTATAACCCGCCTAAACATGAACTTGCCATTAACCTCGGCAATAAGAACATCTTAACTAAAACTCTATTAGCTGGGGACTTAAATGCGAAATCTCCTGCATGGGGCTATGACGCAACCGACTCCTCGGGCCAAAAAGTCCATGAAATCCTAAACACTACAAACCTATTCTGCTTGCAGAATAAACATAGCCCGCCAACTCTCCTACACACTGGCAACGGGTCTCTCTCGAGACCTGACTTAACACTAATCTCTGCTGATCTTGAGGGGAAAACCATAATTAAAGTGCTTGAGGACGTCGGAAGCGATCATAAACCCATAGAAATTACTATTGCCCTCTCAGAGGCCAGGGGTGTAGCCACTAAACGGCCCAAGAAATGGAGCTACACTAAGGCTGACTGGCCAGCATACGGGGCGGCTGTCGACTCCGCCCTGTCGAGTATCGCGATGGAGGAAGGGACAGTCGACACAAAATACGGCGAAATCACTGCAGCGATTTTGGGTGCGGCTAGGAAGCATATCCCGCGGACCTATCCCGGCATAAGGCATAGACCCGCCTGGTCCCGAGAATTAGATCGAATAGTCAGGGCCAGGAAACGGGCGAGGCGCAGAGCACAAAAAAGGGGACTCCCGAATGCCGCAGGGAGTTTAACGCATTATGCCGGAAGGCCAGCGAGGTGGCCCAACGTGTACGGGCGGACCACTGGAGGGATGCCTGTGCCGGGATGGATCTTCGGGATACTTCCAAAGCCTGGCGTCTTCTTCGTAATCTTGAGGCCAAAGATTCGGCGCGTACAGCCACCCCATTATTGTCACCCAGTGGGGATCGAGTGGCAAAAGATCAAAAAATGGCCGACTTGCTTAACAAATATTTCGCTTCTATAAGCAAGTCCGAAAAGAAGTCTGCCACGTCTATAGCCCTCAACAAGGAGCGTAAGAGACTCGAGAGGGAGTCGGATGGGTTGGAAGACCTGGACACGTGCAACGCGCCCTTCTGCCGTGCTGAGCTGGACAGAGCGATAGCTAAGTGTAAAAACAGAAAGGCTCCGGGGCCAGACAAGGTTACTCCTGAGATGGTAAAACACCTCGGGGGTATTGCGAAAGACAAACTCCTTGAGTTTGCGAATCGGACCTGGGTAGAGTCCAGACTACCCAGGGCCTGGCGCTGTGCTACCATTGTTCCAATACTAAAAAAGGGCAAAGACGCGACTAACGTGGAGTCCTACAGACCCATATCCCTGACCTCCACTATCGGCAAGATAGTAGAACGGATGGTCAGCGAGCGACTCGTGTGGAGCTTTGAGAGTGCCGGTATCCTAGCGCCAGAGCAGGCTGGCTTTAGGGCAGGCTTGAGCCCGATCGACCAGGTCACGATTTTCATGCAGGAGGTGGCCGACGGGTTCCAGAGGTCCGAGAGCACATACGCAGTTTTTATTGACCTAAAACAGGCATATGACCGGGTGTGGAAGCAAGGCCTCTATCTTAAACTTAGAGCCATGGGCGTACGCGGGCGGACCTACAACTGGATAAAACAGTTCCTAACGGAGAGGAAAACACGAACACAGTTCCAGTACTCTCTAAGTGGGGAAAACACCCCTATAAGAGGGTTACCCCAGGGATCCGCCCTCTCATGTATCCTTTTCATGGCCTATCTTAATGATTTGCCCAGCTCACTCCGGTGTCGCAAACTGCTATATGCTGACGATATTGTCCTCTGGTCAACCGGGAAGAAAGCTGACCAACTTCAGGCAGCATTACAAGCCGACCTCCAAACCATCTCCTCGTATTGCTCAAAATGGCAGATTCAGATAAACGTTGCCAAAACGACCTGGAGCCTGTTCAGCCTGGGAATCGACATTCTTGGGGCCCCATTCGAGCTCCAACTCGGTGGGCTGCGACTCCAACGTGAAAACACGCCAAAATATCTAGGAGTCACACTAGATAGGAAGCTCTCAATGCACTTGCACATCCAGGATGTTGAACGAAAGGCCTCGGAGAAGTTGGGGTTACTCAGAAAGCTAGCCAGTACCAAGTGGGGCGCCCGAGCTGACACGCTCCGCACACTGTATACAGGGGCTGTCAGGTCCCAAATTGAGTACAGCCTGCCCGTGCAGGTGTACGCAAGCAAGACAGCCCTCGAATCACTCGACCGTGTACAGGCCCAGGCTCTCCGATTCATTTGCGGCACCTATAGAACGAGCCCAACCTCCGCTGCAGAAATTATGTCCAACGTGGCTCCTCTCAGCCTGAGGAGAGAGCGCGCCGTGCTAACTGCCCTGGAACGCTACAAAAGGGGCGAACCAGGGCTCCCGACCCACACTTTAGTCAGTCATTGGAGAGAAAAACATAGGATTAAACGGACCTCATTTATGCACTGCGCTACAAATTTGAGTGCACAAGCTGGCCTCTCCACTGACCGGGTCCCAATTAGACGGATAAGCATGTGCCCGCCCTGGAGGAGACAGCCCATCCCTCCCATAAATTTCACTATACATGGGTTGGAGGGGGCCACAAAAAGACACACACACCCGGACCTACTTCGAAAAATGGCATTGGAAACACTAAAGACCTACCCGGCCGATGCCATATACTGTTACACAGACGGGTCGGTCATGAAGGACCCCGTAAGAGCTGGGTATGGGGCCTATATCTGTTACCCAGACCTGGACCCTGAAAAGCTATCAGGCACATGCGGCCTCGCCGCATGTAGCTTTGATGCTGAATTAACGGCGATTACGAATACCCTAAAACACGTGCTCCAAAAACTGCGCGAAAAGATAACCGTTGCGACTACCGTTGTAATGGTTACCGATTCCCAGTCCTGCCTCCAAGCCATGGCTGGCTTCGGGGGAAAGTCCAAATTGGTGGAAGAGGCATTAGGCGCCGCAAATAACATCCGCCTGCTTATTGGAGCTGTCATCGTTATGCAGTGGGTGCCCTCGCACTGCGGCGTGAGGGGCAATGCCGTGGCTGATGCTCTAGCACGAGAAGGAGCGCTGGCCGTGCCCGCTTTCGAATCGCCAAGTACGTTCCAACAGGCTACGACAATAATACGAGAGTGGGTACATGAAAAGTGGTTGAAATCCTGGGATGACTCCAACACTGCCAGGGGAGTCTGGCAGCACATGCGCCGCCCAAATCGAGAGGACCCGTGGTGGAGGCTAAAAAGGTCGGAACAAACAACAATAGCGCAGTGGCGTACGGGACACTGCCCCATAGGTGCGTACTTCGCCCGGTTCCGGCCAAATTTTGATGCCCGTTGCCGACACTGTGGGGAATCAGAAGAGACGGTGGCGCACGTCTTGCAAGAGTGTCCGCAGCTCCGCGAGCTGCGGGAGGACGTATCTAGTGGTTTACTAAATTTGTATGGAAGCTACGAGGCACTACGCCAAACAGCAGAGTTCCTTACCAGGGCACTACGGGAGACCTAGGTCTCCCTGCCTTGTCACCAATTGGAGTTCATCTCAGGTGATGTAGCAGGTCTGCAGCAGTACCGCCCTCTGACAGGCAACGAAGATGTTCCTACTAATGTTAAGGGCCTTGAAGGTGTCTGTGAGGTCAATTGTTATTACCCCATCGGTTGATATAACAATGGGGTATATTGTTATTTTGGACAATCTCCATAGACGCTTAATCTCCAAGCCTAGGTTCCCATATTTTCTTTGTTTTTCTATCTCAGTTTTTCTTAAATTATGAGACAGTGGTACGGCGATATCGATAATGGTAGCGTTTTTTTTCTTTTTTATTTATTATTATTATTATTATTATTATTATTATTATGATAACGATAGATAGGCCTCCAAAACATATTTACTACGATGTAAATAATGCATTACTATAATACTGTATATGATCAACAGGTATTGTATTGTTTCTGATGTATATATATATAACACAGTTTACTACAATGTATTGATCCTGACTACTTCAACCTTCTAGTATACAGGTTTACATTTCTGCTCTTAAAAAAATGTTGATACTGCATCACTTAAGAGCTCTAATCTGGAGGAACTTTCTATTGCGCTTTCGTAATTGGGGAGCAATCATCATTGAGATAGGTAGAGACTTGTTTTTTTTATTTCTCATCTCATAGTAAAGCCATAAAAATGTATGTTAAACCAGTGTTTCCCAAACTGTTTTCCACGGAACCCTAGTGTTCCGAGGGGCCTAAACAAGCGTTCCACGAACTCCTTGAATAATTAACAAGTAGACCAGCACATGAATTAATCTCTCTTTAAAAAAAATAAGCAAAGTATTTCGCTAGATACTTCGTTAAGGAAAATGTTTGAGAAACGCTGTGTTCAACCATAGTCTATGTAGTCTTAAATTTGTAAACATGTAACACATGAGATATTGGGATAGTGGTTCTCATTCTGTGTTAAGCGGACCCAAGGAGTCCTTGACATGAATGTAGGAGTCCAGCAGAATGGTGAAAATTGTATACAATTAAATTACTTCTCCGCTAAAAGCCAGTTTTTCCGATTGGATAAGTTGAATAATAAAAAAAAAACTCGCCTCCGTCTGTTGTTTAATAAGTTTATTACGAACTATTCACTCAGATTAGGAAAACAACATTGATTGCTAACAGTGCTGTGATAATATTTTTTTTTTGCGCATGAATATTAAATTAACGTATTTTAAAAACCAAGTAGTTGTTTCAGTTTCTCTCCTTTCTTAACTGAATTTCTAAATGAAAGCAACTAAATAATATACATAAACATATATCTCTGACCGTCTGTTGACTATAGTGGAAAACCTTGACAGGTACTTTTCAAGAGATATCATTGCAGAATGCCATTCAGCTCCAAGCTTATCGGCTTGACCAGTTAGGATGAAGAACAGCTGAGTTATATAGTGAGAGAAGTGTTGAGCTTCAGTCTCAAGAGCAAACATTGACTGCATTTTGGTGCAATGTAAGGAAAGAATATACCCGATGACAAAATCGCCAAGCTGAAACGAATTCAGAACAACGCCGCACGAACAGTCCTAAGAAAAACTAGACGAGATTCTGCTAGTACTCTCTTGCGCAGGCTCCATTGACTCCCAAAGAAAGCGAGAATCGACTACAAGGTGGCTACACTTTGTCATCAGTGTATATATAACAATGAGATGCCCTTGTACCTTAGCGAACTGATCACTCCATATGTCCCCCAGAGAGCCTTGCGCTCAATGGACTCAACGCCTCTAGTGGTGCCACATTTCTCCCTCAAAAGCTACGGTCTTGTGTTTTTTCTGTGCACGGACAAAAGGTTTGGAACTCACTCCCCATTGATCTCAGACAGACAACATGCTACATCACTTTCAAGAAGAACATTAAGACCTGTCTGTTTATAAATTTTTAGATTTTCTTTATAGCTCTCATGTTTATGCTTGTAATGTTACACAGCGCCTTGTGCCTACATTTTGTTTGTTAACAGTGCTTTATAAATAAAATTATTATTATAATTATTATTATTATTACCTGTTAAGCTGCGAAAATATTGACCCTGTTGATCTCATTTGTAACTACCTATTAAACATCTCACCAAGAACAGACTTTCTCTGCCGACATTAGAAAACCCATACATCTCATTGGTTTCTGCGATAGTAGCGTCTACTCTAATTTATTTGTATTTGTTTTACATTCAAACCTATTAAAATAAAACAATTAATTAAAATGTTAAACACTGGAAATAGAACAAATGAAAATAATAATAATAGCCTTACCACATAAATGGCAAAGACAAATATAGAATGTCATTTAGAGAGATCGGGTCTCAATCAAGGAAGTCCTATGCCGAACTGGGAGTCGACCCCTTAGTAAGGTTGTGATAGAGCGTCGCATGAGGTTTGCGGGACATGTTCTCCGACAAAATGAAGTAGGCATACCAAGAGCTGCGATGACATGGAGGCCATTACGAGGAAAGCGCAAACAGGGACATCCTCGTATAACTTGGCACCACACTTTAATGGAGGACCTCAGAGCAGTGGACACCAGGTGGGAGGAGGCTTCAGAGACATTGCAAGTGACAGTTCTTTGTGGAGACAACTTGCCGCCCAACGCGGCGCCGAACGGCGCGTGAGGATCGAAGTCTAAGTAATAGATCGTCCCAACGTAAATGTTTTTAACAACAAGTAAAATATACACAAAAATATTTAAAAAAAAGAAAATTTCCACTAGGCCAAATAATTAACCTTTGCAAGAGGGATTATTTTACTATAAGTAACTAATGAATGATAGATTAAACAAAATGGGGAAAAAAATGTACCCAGCCACTACCCTCACCTCCAACTCAGCCTATCCCGATAAGAATCATAGTTAAGCGAATGTATACATAAAATATAAAATTCTAAAGATAGGCCTCTAGATCCAGACCTAGAAGCTGGTGCGCAATTTTTTCCTGAATGACTATTTATTTCTTTATCTCTTTAACAAAATCAACGGGAAAAATCCACTACGTCTGTTGAGGATAAAGATTGTCACGACTCTAGACCAAAAATTCTATCTTGAATTTAATATTTCGAAAAATTATAACGGTCAAACTAGAGTTTTCCCAGAGTGGTCAATGAACTAGTAATTGTTTTCCCGAAGATATACATAAACTGTGAGATTTCTAGGAAAATCTTTAGAGCCGCTTTTCACAGTTTCCATGAAATTGAAAGCTGAATAGGGGAATTGCAAAAAAAAAAAAAAAAATTAATTAAAATCCCGCCATCTTTGTGTTGAAGTCGTTAATACTTGGTTTTATAAGCTCCTGTTAAATTTCTTTAGAAAGCCTATGCAAAATATTAGGGCTGCACCTCTCCCGACAAAGAGGCGGATTTGGTTTCTCATTATAATTTCCTTTTCACTACTTTCCCCAAAGGGCTGCCAGTGCTGCTTCTCAGCCTCATCGTTTACCGCAGCAGCGTGGAGCCCAAACCTGAAAGCTTGCTGTATTTAAAGCAGGAGCTCTTTCCGTTTAGAGATACCAACAAGTCTCAAGTGTTGTACTATTACCCTGAAACTGTAGCCACCAATGCGTTTGTTGAATTCGGCACGGATGTATCTGGTAAGTATTTAAAGCAGGAGCTCTCTCGGTTTAGAGATACCAACAAGTCTCAAGTGTTGTACTATTACCCCGAGACTGTCGCCACCAATGCGTTCGTTGAATTCGGCACGGATATATCTGGTAAGTATTATACAACTACTAAGACAAAATTTTATATAGCGAAAATTTTTTAAAGATCTTCCAGCGCCGTAAGGTGCATTAGGTGGCAGCTGTTTCCACAGAGATAGGTTACTAACAATGTTTGCTGCCTCTTCCCAAATGGTGTTCACTGCCTGAGGTTCTCCATCACGAGAAACGGCTTAAAGCTTTACGAGGACATCCATATTTGCGTTTACTTCGTATCGGCCTATGTCAGCTCCAGGCAAAGTTCTGCTTTTGATGCTGGATTTAAGCCTCAAAGGAACCAGAATAAAATGTTATCTGGTGTCACATACTGGTTTGAGAACCATCGTGACATGAAGTGACTGGATAGCCACTAATTGAGCTCGTGCCTTTTCACGAGAAAACTTATTGGTCGGTGACAAACCCCGGGGTGATAACCTCAGTTGATTTTTTGGACTCCTGAGAGTAAGGAGCTGTACAATATCGTGTAATGTAATATGATTCAGAGAACTGATATAAGTTGTGTATCTAAGAGTATTCTATTGGATTTATGTTGCACACGTTATGTATTTCTTGATGGCGGGATTGGCCAGTCAATTTTTATTCTATTTTTTTGTAATAAACTTATTGTCTGCTGGACATTGACTCTCTCAATCTGTGGTAACTAATAACTGTGGTGTTATAGCAGTAGTCATACGAGACAAGAAGTGGTCCCATTTCAAGCAACAGCAAGACATCTTTAATCACACTAAATAACACCTAATGCAATCAACAGCAAGACATCTTTAATCACACTAAACAACACCTAATGCAATCAACAGCAAGACATCTTTAATCACACTAAACAACACCTAATGCAATCAACAGCAAGACATCTTTAATCACACTAAACAACACCTAATGCAATCAACAGCAAGACATCTTTAATCACACTAAACAACACCTAATGCAATTAACAGCAAGACATCTTTAATCACACTAAACAACATCTAATGCAATTAACAGCAAGACATCTTTAATCACACTAAACAACACCTAATGCAAGCAACAGCGAGACATCTTTAATCACACTAAATAACACCTAATGCAAGCAACAGCGAGACATCTTTAATCACACTAAATAACACCTAATGCAAGCAACAGCGAGACATCATTAATCACACTAAACAACACATAATGCAATCAACAGTAAGACATCTTTAATCACACTAAACAACATCTAATGCAATCAACAGCAAGACATCTTTAATCACACTAAATAACACCTAATTCAAGCAACAGCGAGACATCTTTAATCACACTAAATAACACCTAATGCAAGCAACAGCGAGACATCTTTAATCACACTAAATAACACCTAATGCAAGCAACAGCGAGACATCTTTAATCACACTAAATAACACCTATTGCAAGCAACAGCGAGACATCTTTAATCACACTAAATAACACCTAATGCAAGCAACAGCGAGACATCTTTAATCACACTAAATAACACCTAATGCAAGCAACAACGAGACATCTTTAATCACACTAAATAACACCTAATGCAAGCAACAGCGAGACATCTTTAATCACACTAAATAACACCTAATGCAAGCAACAGCGAGACATCTTTAATCACACTAAATAACACCTAATGCAAGCAACAGCGAGACATCTTTAATCACACTAAATAACACCTAATGCAAGCAACAGCGAGACATCTTTAATCACACTAAATAACACCTAATGCAAGCAACAGCGAGACATCTTTAATCACACTAAATAACACCTAATGCAAGCAACAGCAAGACATCTTTAATCACACTAAACAACACCTAATGCAAGCAACAGCAAGACATCTTTAATCACACTAAACAACACCTAATGCAAGCAACAGCAAGACATCTTTAATCACACTAAACAACACCTAATGCAATTAACAGCAAGACATCTTTAATCACACTAAACAACACCTAATGTGATCAACACAGAAGAATGTCGACACGGGGTGTCAGGCATTTACAATGGCGGCCAGTATGGTGTGTCCAGGACATACACACGAACCCAACATTCTACGGCATTCCATTGACGACCAGTTCCATGTGTAGTTATATTGAATCCTCGTCCTTGTTGACACGCACGGACTTCTTGGAGAACACAAAAAAAAAAAAATTCTCGCCAGTAATATTGCGATTGCGAGGTCTGTCAAGATTTTCTCCAAAGCACTAGTTTTAAAGGTGACTAGAATAACATTCCAACTTAAGCCTGATTTTATTCTACATTTTCAATCTTAAACTGTAACCAGTCGGACAACACGTCATCATTCAATCAAAACAAGCTTACACTTATTCAACTAAAGGTCATTGTCATTGAACTAGCCGGAGCCTGCATTTTTTTCACTGGTTGACCTGACCTCTAAACAAGCGCTTGACACATGAAAGTCATTTTTCTTCCATCAATACAGTAAACTTAATATGGAAACTGAATGAAATTGTCTACTCTAATATCATTTTGTCAACGTAGATAATGCCTAGAACTACACAGATCTGACCAGATTCATCAAAGAACTCTATATAGGATAATATTTCATCTAAAGAAAGAAACTGAACATTTCTACTAGAGTCGTATTTATTAAAGAGCCTCGTTTATCATTGACCATTTTGGACTTAATAACTGTTGATTGTCCATTGGATCTTACAGTTCATTTTATGAAGTACTACTTGTATTGCTATATGGCTGGACTTGCCAGAGTGTTATTACTTTATATTCAATAGCTACATATTTTCTGCTACAAGTGTGTCATTTAGTGTATCTAGTAAATTGTATCTGTGGTGTAAATAGAAGGCTCTAAAGACATTAGTGTTAGCAGTAGTAATATGAAGTCTAAAAGAAACATCATCACAAGCTACGTCAGCAACACATATAGGTGTCACATATAGATGTAACATGCTGTGAGCAAGGTCAATGCTTCATTCTCCATTATTGTTGACATCTCGAGACCCAGCACGGCGTGACATCACCATCAGTAGAAACGACAAATTTGTGACTGTGTGTGTGTGTGTGAGGTGACGTCCTCATCTGCATGAGTGGAAATATCTGCTCCATACCTTATTCAAGACGTCGCATGAAGACAGCCGAGACATCTTTTCTACGCTGAGCGCTCGTCGCTATCTCTTGACACGCTCCTGCATTGTCGAGGTCCCACCTCATTTTGCTTTAGAGGAGGTCCTCCACGTAGACCTCTCTCTCTCTCTTATGGTCATTCTATTTTTTTTTCAGCGACTTTACCTTTTTTTGTGGATTATCTGAGCTGAAGCTATCTACTCAAGTACTGTTGGATTATTTATCTTTGATACCTTCAAGTTGGACTAACTAAACTTGTACCGCCTGGCGCTCTCCTAATCATTGCCAAGGAAAAAGCACGTGCCTGTACCACAGTATCTTATCTATTGGATTACTAACGTACCTTACTATATCGTTGCACACTGAACTGATTGGATTATCTGTGTACCTGTTATCTCTGTGGATTATCATCGTACCTTACTATATCTTCCCGCACTGAACTGATTGGATTATCTGTGTACCTGTTATCTCTGTGGATTATCATCGTACCTTACTATATCGTCCCGCACTGAACTGATTGGATTATTTGTGTACCTGTTATCTCTGTGGATTATCATCGTACCTCACTATATCGTCGCGCACTGAACTGATTGGATTATCTGTGTACCTGTTATCCCTTTTTGAATTATCATCTTACTATATGCATTGTATTTGAGAGAGCATTGGGAGAGCGTTGGGAGAGATACATTGAGAGAGCATTGTGAAAGCTACATTGAGAGAATTGGATTTTCTACACTACTCTACGCCAGATTGAGTCTGTAAGTTAATTATTTTAGGATGGAATTTTAAATTGATCGTTGAATATTGAATCACTTTGATTTCTTTCTCTTTTCTATGTGTATTTGTTACATTTAAAAGGTCGCTGGAGTGGGGCTATCATATAATTTCTTATTTGATAGGTTCTATTAGGTACTATCCTATTTGTTCTTTTACCTCAGTAAGGCCTAATGCTTTTGAGGCTCTCCTTGTTGGTAGGAGGTATTAGATCATAGTGGAAATTATTTATTAGTTGTCTCAGTCTTGTTTGTGTATTTCGCCAGAGTATTCTCTTTGTATTTATATTGTTGTTCGTCTGAAGTCTTGTATTTACATATTATTAATTCTCCTGTCCTATTTCTTCCTTTTATTAATTTCTTTTAAAGCAGACTGTGTTGTTCTATATATTGTTTCTGTGTTTGTCTCTTTTTATACATTGCACATGTTTCTTCCTTTTTATTTAATTTTTTTTTCTTTATTATATTCTGGCATAATTATAGCCATGCATAACTAAATTTCTTGATATTAAGAAATATTTGAGCTGAAATTGTTGATACAGAGTTATATTTGAGATGGTTGATTTGTAACTAATCTTGATACATACAATTGATTGACTTTGTCTTATTGGAACTCATTATATCATATAACTTATAAGGAAGTTTATTGAATTCATCACTGTCATTATAAAAATATAATGTAATATATCTCACACATTTTTTCTAGTGTGAATATTCAATCACAACACTTACTGTAATATAACATTTAAATATCTATACACTTGTGTCAAATTTTTTTGATTAAGTAGACATTGTGCATAAGCTCATAAATCAACAATAAACATGTCCTCATATGATAAGATTTTGGAACTTGTAAAAGTAATGGAGTTAGAAGGGGATGAAAAGGAGGAGTTTATTAAAAAAGAATCAGAAAAGGCTGAAAGAGAAAAAAGGGAAGAAAGGGAAAAAGCTGAGAAAGTAGCTGAAAGAGATGAAAGAGATGAAAGAGCTGCTGAAAGGGCTCACCCAAAAAGAAATTAAAGAATTAGAAACTAAACAGAAAGAAAGTCAGGATAAAGTAGAATTAGCTAGATTAGAGGCAGCCAAAATAAATCCTAGCATATGAAACACAAACCAACAATCTAGCAAGCCATTCATATCTAAATTTCACAAGTTCAGTATTAAAGTGGAAACACTAGAAAATTACTTGGTACAATTTGAACACATAGCATCTACATACACCCTAAACAATGAAGACATGGCTAAACATCGTTTAGCTAACTTATCTGAAGAACCACTAAATATCATAAGCACTCTCATAGCAGATCAAAAGAAAGACTATATATCTGTAAAAAATAGATTACTGGAACATTTTTGGCAAATCAGAGGATCATTACTGTAAGCTTTTTAAAAGCAAAAAACTAAATAAGGATAGAGACTTTAACAGGATAATATTCAACATGAAAGCTAACATGTTGAAATGGCTTGAACTAGCTAAATGTGATTTAAAAGACCCCACACAAATACTAGACATGATATTGATTGATAATGTCTTAACAAATGTAACTGGTCAGGTATTTACCTTTTTAAAGGAAAAGAAAATCAAATCAGAAACTGATCACATTACTAACTTAAATCTGTTCAAAGACAGCCATCCAGGACATATTATGGATAAAAGGGAACTACATCAATTAGTAGCAACTGTAACAACTCCTAATAACAACAATGACAAATTTAAATTTTCCAACACAAAAACTTGTTTTAATTGTGGAAAAAAAGGGCATGTCAAAAACCAATGAGAGCACCTAGAACTAGCAACAACTTCAGGTATAGAAGCTTCACAAATTACCCCAACTGTAATAACTACAATAAGAATAACAGTAACAATAATTATAGATACTATAGATCAAACCAAAGTGCAAGCCCCAGGGAGAGAAGAAGCCTAAGAAACAATAATTTTCAATACAACAGCTTTAACAACAACAGGCAGTCAAGAAGAGACACCTACAATCATCAAACAATAACTAAACTAACTACTTAATTAGAAATAAAAATGATAGAGGTAGCCACAGTCCAAATAATAATAGCAATTATAACAACACCCATGGCAATAGAGAAGAATTAGTAGTATACATGCAGCCCAACAAGTCCAAGTTAAACCTATATCCCTCATATGTAAATGGAATTAAAGTGGAAGCCCTCAGAGATACAGGAAGTTGTGCCATATTGATAAACTCAAAACTATTAAAACCAGATCAAAAACTAGCAGATAAAGTGAAATTTGTAAATGCTAATCAAGAAAATTTGATATTTGTGATACAGTCAGAGTACACCTAGACACTCCATGGATAACTGGAGTGGTGGATGTTATTGTATTAGATACACCAGCTAAAGATTTAATAATTGGTAATGTTGATGGTATAAATGATATAAGTCAAAAAGAGTTTAGGGAATGGGCAGCAAAAAAAGGGTGAAATATGTGAATTATCTGTACCACAAGATACAAGTCCCACCACAAACCATTCAACTAATCAAGAATTATAAAGAGAGTTACCTTATCAGACAGTACCACAATCAGAATCATTTTATTATTGTTAATGCTTGAATCTTAACATCTTATCTGACTATAAATTTGATATGCAAAGTATACCAGGACATGAAAATGTGTTAGCTGATTTCTTATCAAGATATGTAGTACATGGAAATGAAACAAATGAGAATAGTGATACAAGACATATCAGTCAGGAAATTTTAACTGACTAATTTCACAATGTACTTAGAAATATTTAGTACTTATTTAACTGGGTCACCATGACATTTTTCTTAATGCTATTGTATTATAACTTTCAAGACCTTTTTCACATTATCTATTTGCCTATTATATCTTATTGTCAAATTGGAATATGACAATGATTAGATGTGCTAACCTTGTATATTATTATTGAATGTACACAATAATGTAAACAAGCAGATTTTAAAATAACTCACAGATGTAAATACTGTTTTGTTTTTTCATTCAGATAGTATTACAACCAAACTTGATTATTATCATGTTTACAAAGATAAGACTTCCTCATACTACTGTATTTTAAATACTCTATATTAATGCTATTAATAACGGGATCATATGCAATGTCCACTTTTGGTAGTGTTTGGTTGGCATGTCACAATAACCTTTCATGGTGGTGTCAAATCTTAGATTAATATTATGAATACTGCACACAAAATATACTTGTAAATAATCATTTAATCTCACTTGGAAAAATATTTGAGTAAATTCACTCAGTGTGTCAAATGAATCACATTAGAAATGGTATGTTATGCTATATATATTGCATTATTAGATGTAATGTTAAATTTGATTTCTCCTTTTTTAACATGTCAATGTATTCTAGAACAATGAGCACATAACAATCAAACACACTCATGTAAAATATTTTTATCACAACTGTAAATAAATGTTTGATTATATTTGCTGGAGATTAAA
The DNA here is from genome assembly GCF_947242115.1 of Biomphalaria glabrata. Lineage (NCBI taxonomy): Eukaryota > Metazoa > Mollusca > Gastropoda > Planorbidae > Biomphalaria > Biomphalaria glabrata. The sequence goes on from NC_074719.1 coordinate 42,678,635, forward strand.
ATCTTCAAAATGTATTGATTTTACTTAATAATATCACTTGTGTAATGAATGGAATCAAGCAAGCATTTTGATATATTTGAACAATGTATTGGTTCTCAATCAAGCATTTTGAAACCATTGATATTTGGAAATGAACTTTGAACTCACATGATATAAGTACTCATTTATGATTAATCTATTAGTAGTTGTATGACACAATTAAGATATTTAAAATATGAGTAACTAAAATGAACTTGAAGACTTGACACCATAAACCATTAAACTATATACATTGATGACATTGTGATATGTTGTATTGACAAACATTTTCGAAAAAATCTTTTTCGGGGAAAGGGGCGTATGTCACATACTGGTTTGAGAACTATCGTGACATGAAGTGACTGGATAGCCACTAATTGAGCTCGTGCCTTTTCAAGAGAAAACATATTTGTCGGTGACTGACCACGGGGTGAAAAACCTCAGTTGATTTTTGGACTGCTGAGAGTAAGGAGCTGTACAATATCGTGTAATGTAATATGACTCAGAGAAGTGATATAAGTTGTGTATCTAAGAGTATTCTATTGGATTTAAGTTAGACACGACATGTATTTCTTGATGGCGGGATTGGCCAGTAAATTGGTTTGCTATTTTCTTGTAATAAACGTATTGTCTGCTGAACATTGACTCTCTCAATCTGTGGTAACTAATAACTGTGGTGTTATAGCAGTAGTCATACGAGACAAGAAGTAGTCCCATCTCAAGCCAACAGCAAGACATCTTTAATCACACAACACCTAATGTAAGCAACAGCAAGATATCTTTAATCATACAACACCTAATGTAAGCAACAGCAAGATATCTTTAATCACACAACACCTTATGTAAGCAACAGCAAGATATCTTTAATCACACAACACCTAATGCAAGCAACAGCAAGACATCTTTAATCACACTAGACAACACCTAATGCAAGCAACAGCAAGACTTCTTTAATCACACTAGACCACACCTAATGCAAGCAACAGCAAGACATCTTTAATCACACTAGACAACACCTATTGCAAGCAACAGCAAGACATCTTTAATCACACTAGACAACACCTAATGCAAGGAACAGCAAGACATCTTTAATCACACTAGACCACACCTAATGCAAGCAACAGCAAGACATCTTTAATCACACTAAACAACACCTAATGCAATCAACAGAAAGACATCTTTAATCACACTAAACAACACCTAATGCAATCAACACAAAAGAATGTCGACACAGGGTGCCAGGCATTTACATCTGGGGCGTGCAAGTATTTGTTTTGAATGTTTTTTGTGGGAATGGGTGTTAACTACAGTGATTTCTATAGATGCTGATAAACTCTTAAGTCTTATTACTCTGTCTTTAGTTTCTCCTAATCCATGGTTCCTTCCCACTGATTCCACTTTTTTTTTCTTCGACCAACTCCTGCCTGTTCACCTGTGTACCTGTTGTATAATGATAAATGTTCAGGAACTGCCTGTTGGATGATTATGTAGTTTTCGTACTCTACTTACTCTACTTAAAGATTCAATACATTTTTTATATCTGGTCAGTGCCCATAGTGCTTCCTATCAAAGACCCCTCTGAAGTTCGGGACCCAGACGGCCTAATAGTTCTCTTTCTATTTGATGACCCTAAGACTGTCCCTAAGCGTTTGAGGTACCAAGTAGTAACCAAGAGAATCTACAGTATGCATAAAGTCTACGATCCTCATATCGGTAAGTGTCACATAGTCTTACAGTATCTGAATCAAAATTAGACATTTTCAGTCAGACCTATAAAAGTACAAAAAAAAAGTTCCCCTTTCAGACCTTGCGATCTATAGGGCAGATGATGTTAAGGTCGTTTCTTTGGCCAACGATTTACGAGCAGGGTGTCAATTGTGTTACAAAATAACTTCAGTTGTTCTTAGCCACATGTAAGGCGTATTAGTTCTTTGCCCAAAATATGTTAGAGAGCTTAATTATTTTTTTGTATTTTTAGCAGCCCCCCAAAAGAGGAAAAGACGCTATTAGTTTTGTGTGGTCTTTCTTTGCAGAACAATTAGATCAATATGATAATCATTATATGACATTAGTTAGGTTAGGTTCACATCGAGCTTCTTCACTTTCACCTATCCCTTGGTCCGTTGGGGCACCACACAAGATCCGTCAACCGTCTTTCTCCATTCGTCTCTGTCATTTGTCTTTGACAGAATTTCATTAAGATGTTCTTTCATAAAATATTGAAACCTGCCTTTTTACCTGCCTGGGTCAACCACTTTGGGGCCGATTTTGAGTTAGTGTTTCCACACAAACTGTCTTTGTAGCCTTGTTTAATTAGTGCTGTCTTTTCTTTTTAAGAAGAAATTGCTGTTAAAATAAAATTCTTGTTCCCACGCTGTACAGATCAGCTGAGCTCTAAGGTCCTCGCTACCCAGTACCTGATAACCCGGATGTTTATCAACTATTGGTGGGCTCAGGGCTTCCGGAATCTGGACTGCAACCACACCAAGCTTACGTCTGACAAGAAAGATGTAACTGTCGTCGGGACGTTCGATGCTGAGCTTGTCATGTATGACCTAAAGCCAGGGGGAGATTATAACAGCCATGAGCAGCTCATGAGGCTTGTCTTCCCATTTTATTTCATCGGTCTGGTCTGCTTCACCACCCAGGCTGTGGTACAGGACAAGAAGAGCGGCGCCAAGGTTGGTACTTTATCTACCTGTTCATCTTTTTTTAATTTATTGTTTAATAGCAGGGCCGGCCTTAGGCGTGCGCAAACTAGGCAGCTGCATAGGGATTCCGATTGACAGGGGCATTGCGCAGCACCAAAAGAAAATATTTAGCGACAAAATGTAAAAGATTCGAGACTTTGCTTATTGGAGGTTTATTACCGGAACACTTCGTACTTGCAATATATGAATTTCTTTTTTTTTTTCAAATTTAGATATTGATACAGGTAGGTTTATAATAAATTGCGTAAACTTGTAACCCCTTTTAGAGCCTGTAAATTTGTATCCACTTTTAGAACCTGTAAACTTGTATCCACTTTTAGAGCCTGTAAACTTGTATCCACTTTTAGAACCTGTAAACTTGTATCCATTTTTAGAACCTGTAAACTTGTATCCACATTTAGAGCCTGTAAACTTGTATCCACTTTTAGAACCTGTAAACTTGTATTCACTTTTAGAACCTGTAAACTTGTATCCACTTTTAGAACCTGTAAACTTGTATCCACTTTTAGAACCTGTAAACTTGTATCCACTTTTAGAACCTGTAAACTTGTATCCACTTTTAGAACCTGTAAACTTGTATCCACTTTTAGAACCTGTAAACTTGTATCCACTTTTAGAAGCTGTAAACTTGTATCCACTTTTAGAACCTGTAAACTTGTATCCACTTTTAGAACCTGTAAACTTGTATCCGCTTTTAGAACCTGTAAACTTGTATCCACTTTTAGAACCTGTAAACTTGTATCCACTTTTAGAACCTGTAAACTTGTATCCACTTTTAGAACCTGTAAACTTGTATCCACTTTTAGAGCCTGTAAACTTGTATCCACTTTTAGAGCCTGTAACCTTGTAACCCCCTTTTAGAACCTGTAAACTTGTAACCCCCTTTTAGAGCCTGTAAACTTGTATCCACTTTTAGAACCTGTAAACTTGTATCCACTTTTAGAACCTGTAAACTTGTATCCACTTTTAGAACCTGTAAACTTGTATCCACTTTTAGAACCTGTAAACTTGTATCCACTTTTAGAACCTGTAAACTTGTATCCATGTTTAGAACCTGTAAACTTGTATCCACTTTGAGAACCTGTAAACTTGTATCCACTTTTAGAGCCTGTAAACTTGTATCCACTTTTAGAACCTGTAAACTTGTATCCACTTTTAGAACCTGTAAACTTGTATCCACTTTTAGAACCTGTAAACTTATATCCACTTTTAGAACCTGTAAAGTTGTAACCCCCTTTTAGAGCCTGTAACCTTGTATCCACTTTTAGAACATGTAAACTTGTATCCACTTTTAGAACCTGTAAACTTGTAACCCCCTTTTAGAGCCTGTAACCTTGTATCCACTTTTAGAACATGTAAACTTGTATCCACTTTTAGAACCTGTAAACTTGTAACCCACTTTTAGAGCCTGTAAACTTGTATCCACTTTTAGAACTTGTAAACTTGTATCCACTTTTAGAACCTGTAAACTTGTATCCACTTTTAGAACCTGTAAACTTGTATCCACTTTTAGAACCTGTAAACTTGTATCCACTTTTAGAACCTGTAAACTTGTATCCACTTTTAGAACCTGTAAACGTGTATCCACTTTTAGAACCTGTAAACTTGTATCCACTTTTAGAACCTGTAAACTTGTATCCACTTTTAGAACCTGTAAACGTGTATCCACTTTTAGAATCTTCTAGATGAGAAAGGACTGTACATGCTCACTTACTGGGTGAGTTGGTTCCTTGCAAGCTTCTCTATCGGCTCTCTGACTACTCTTCTCTTCAGTCTGGTCTACTGCTTGGACTTTGATGACCCTGGCGGTGTCACATTGACCAGGCCATTGGTAGTCATTGGGTTCATGATGCTCTACACGGCCAACTCAATTACATTCTCCTTCATGATTGCGTGCTTCATTAAGAAAAGTAAGTCGCCCATGCCTCTTGCTATGTTTAGTTATTACCAAGCTTATATCAACTCACTCTGTCTAGTAAAAAGTTTGTACACGTTATTTCTCCGACACCCAATCTAGGATCAAGACCAGGGGTTCACAACCTGTGGGTCGCGACCAAGTTAAAAAAATTGTGTAAGTGGGGCGCTGAGCTAAAAAGGTTGAGAACCGCTGAGCTTGACTGGAGTGGTGGTAGAAGCTCTATTAGTCCCTTTATAGGTTGCCGCTCTCAAGGAATACTTTAAGAGTGTAGTCAGTGTTTCAGGTGGAACAGATGAAGACATTAAACGTCGTATAAATATCGATTGTACAGCAACGATTATTTAACATTAGGATTCGTTCCTTGTCAAACAAGCGGGTGCCTAAGTGCCTTTTTTTGTGGTGATATGAAACTAATTACGCTGGAGGATCATTTGAGACGATACCACCGTGACTAAATAGGTAAAGATTTGAAAAAAACTTTCGAACAGTCAAAGTTCAGAATAGACCCACAAAATCTCTGTTCGACATCATATAGAGAAGATGATGGTTTATGAGCGTCTTACAATATCTCTTTACGTTATAGCAAAATACAGAAAACACCTTTGGTAATAAATTAATTTTACCAGTCGTTGAAGAAGTTTTAAAAACTATTTTACACAAACCTCATTTGTCCTCAAGGTTTACCCACGAAAGGTTTCCCATGTTTGGGTATACCTGCTAGGTGAGTAGCAAGGCAAGTCTAACGAGTCCCTCCTGCCCGAAGTTTACTGTAAGGCGTCAGTTACTCGCCTTCGCCCCTTCTCCTGTTAGTGAAAACAGTTCCTTTACCCAATATTTGAGCCATACATGAAAGTCAAGAAATATATGAGAAACCGCTCTTTGCGAAACGTTTAGAATGATACTTAAGGCAAATTAATTAATATTTAATGTTTAAAGGACTACTTCATAGAAGACTAATTGCTATAACAAACATAATATCCATAGGAACGGATCATGAAAAAAAAAACAAAACAAAAAAAACAAAAAAAAAACAAAAAATAAATAATTAAAAAAATAAAATTTTCATTGAGTTTGTTGATTCCAATAATACATATTAATTGTTAATTTAATTGGTTTAAATTTGAATTTTAATAATAATAAAAAAAGATCTCAATAACTTACAATGTAGCTTTAAATTACTTTTTCACTCATCGACTCACTACAGTAGGAAATTGGTTTTTAAAAATTTGGCGCTGATGAATTAGTTAAAAAGCAATACAAGATAAGCCGAGGGTCTACCGAAAACAAGAAAACATGGCAAGGGGTCTACGAGGCAACACAAGTTTGGGTTAATTTTTCTCCAGATATTTAGTTTAGATCTTTTCTATGCATTTTTTTGCAACCTATTCTATATGCATTCTAATACTTTTATCTAGACCTTTTCCTGAATTTCTATCCGTTAAATTACATATAACATTATTCATATACTTTTCCTAGTCATTCAAAAGAAGTCAAAAGCAAAACAGTAACATCCTGAAGTCTGGTTGAAGCAAATTAACATAAAACTGCAAATAAAATTTGATTAAAACAAACACTAGATGTACTTTTTTAAAATGCTCCGAACACTCGCGTTGTTTTCGATATTACTATGAGAAGCGATCATTGCTGCCGACACCTAAGTCAGTGTTTCGAGCCCTGCTGTGATTAATTTAATATCAGCTGGGGATGATTTTGACTCTCTCTCTTCGCACTTGCAGGTACCGCTATGCAACTTACCCTAGGGACCTTAATGTAGTGAGAGAAAAAAAATGAGGCAATAATAGGGGCACACACCTAGCATCAACTAGCCAACTACATTAACTGAGAAATTTCCTTTCAAAATGCAAACTTAAGTTCCTTTGATTATGCTTTACACTCTATTCGTCCAGCTAAATATTCGCTCCTACGTTCACACCTAGCCACAAACCACCTACCATATTTACCGAGACACCTTCTTTCGATTATAAACTTGAGCTGTTTCCCTTGTTGTTGTTTTTTCCCTTGTCTTCCTTCAGCTAGACATTCTGTCATACTGTCAGGGATGTTGTTCTTCGTCGCCAGATTCATTGTTCCCATCTTGCAGAAGTTCATCTATACCAAGGTTCTCATGCACATTGCAGGCTGTATTGTTTATCAAACTGCTATCATTCTGTTTGACCTTCTCATAGTGGAACAGAAGAAAGGTAAATGTATTTCTAACTAATTCTTTCAGACCTTGCGATGTATAGGGCAGATGATGTTAAGATGTATTTATGACATTCTTTCAGACCTTGCGATGTATAGGACAGATGATGTTAAGATGTATTTATAACTAATTCTTTCAGACCTTGCGATGTATAGGGCAGATGATGTTAAGGTCATTCGTTTCTTTCGACAAGGGTTAACGAGCAGCACATCGACCAAATGCCTTTATTTTCCCCAATTAAATTCTCAATTAAAAAATCCGGAAATTCAACGAGATTCGAAACCGGGACCCCAGGTTCGGAAGCCAAGCGCTTAACCATTATAATTATAAAAAATAGTCCATAATTATCAGTATCCATCTCTGCTTCCTGTCATTTCTGTCAAATATTCACACTTGACTAGAGTAACACCTTTAGTAAAATCACTAAATTTAGAAAGTCTTCAGGACAGAAGGCCCAAAAGTAAAGTAGCAATTATACATAAAAACACTGAACAATAATCTTCAAATACAAAAACAAAATTCAATAAAAGACACAAAGATAAAGGCACATTCCTCGTCCCATATGCTAGGACAAACTTGTACAAATGCTCCCTCTTCCCTAGTGCAATTAGAGCATTGAATGGGTTGCCTGAGCTAGCCAGGAAAACCAGTGACTTGGCAGAATTTAAGTCATTGGTTATTATGCATGACTAAATGCATGACGCGTAGGACGTAATCATCTTCTTTTTTGAAGTAACGTCTGTATTATATAAGATAAGATAAGATTTCAATATATTTTAACGTATACAATAAACTATGGATGTTCTTTGAAAACAATAAACGAAGTACGCGTATTCAAATGTTAATTAAGTCGTGCATGCTAATTAGAAACTTTAACTCTATTAAGTCATTGGTTTTCTTGGCTAATTCTGACGACCCGTTCTATGCTGTATTCGCACTAAGGAAAAAACACTAAAGCAAATAGGTCCTAGCATATCGGGTTGGAAATGTCATTCATTTTTCTGTCTTTCTGAGTATTTGAATAGTTTTGTGTTTTTTTTTTTAGTATTTGTAATTTATGTTCGTGTTTCAATTATTAATGTTGTCCCTGAGTGTAAGTTTAGTAAGTTTGCTAATTGTTTTACTTAAATTACATGCCGAAATTCGTTTGTTATAAATCTCAGGGCTCTTCTTGGCATGCATTCAGAGGACGTGTATTCTAATACTGGAGTAACTAAAGTTAACTAGTTCGATGTTCCTGATTTGTTAAGTAATATCTTAATAAACCATAATGATTTATGGCATTATTATTTCACCAATATAGGGATTCCAAGATAACTTTTAATTTAATGCAACACTGAGGTATTTTTATCTTAAGGTCTGTGTAACTGGTATATCATAAATGAGACATGACATGACTTCTTACCTATTTCGTCAAAAGCTATGAGATTGTCATTGCCGGAAGCTGTAATGGATATAAGCACTCCACTACCTATTAAATGCTTCCATAGGACATGCGTGTTAAATAGCCTGTAACAACGTTCAACACCTGGCCTTTTTACCTGTGACTCAGACGTTAAGTCCGGTGGAACTAATTTCATTGCTAGCAGAAGGAGCAAAGACGCTTAAACCAGTAAGCTTAGGGCAGGAGAGGGCTCGTTACTCTTGGCTAGTATAGGAAGTAGCAGGAGCGTAGCTAGGAATTCGACATCATTTGGGGGCACGGTGGTCGACCTTTTGGGGTCCTTGCATTTTGCGTAATATTTAATGTAAAAAAAAAACACTCATATGGGGGCCCCCTCTAATGGGGTCCCGAGGGGATTTTCAAATTCTACCCCCTACCCCCCCAGCTACACCTCTGGGAAATAGTCTAAAAGTGTAGTAAACAGCTCATTTTGTGTCCCGCTGTTTGCCTAAAGTTTTTTTTCTATTCTTAAGGTTGTATGTTTATTTCATTCTACAGAAAAGTGAAAAAAAAATAACTTTTTTCTTATGTCTCACAACATGGGGTCTGGGCGAAGCCGAAAATCGCTTAACTCCCAAAACCGAGACGTTTCGAGTAGCATTCCTAATTATATACTTGTTTAATTTTAGGACTCCTATTAACCCTATTGGAAATTAGCAAAATATATTTCTCTCCATTTGAGCGACTTAAAGGGGAAACTTGACTTTGTGTTCTGTTTTACAGGTGAACTTTATGGGCTCTATATTTTATACGCATTTTACGAGCCGGTCTCGAACTGCAGTTTTCTTGATCCGTTTCTAATGCTGTTTAGCAATACCTGCTTCCACATAGTCGTTTTATATTACATGGAGAACATTAGACCAGGACGACAGAAGTTTCTTAAACATATCATGTTTCTTTTGGTAAGAGATAAACTTACGTTGTAAATTATGTATACAGAGATAGATAGATAGATATATAGATAGATAGATAGATAGATAGATAGATAGATAGATAGATAGATAGATTGGTAGGTAGGTAGGTAGGTAGGTAGGTAGGTAGGTAGGTAGATAATAGGTAGGTAGTAGGTAGGTAGGTAGTTAGATAGATAGATAGATAGATAGATAGATAGATTGGTAGGTAGGTAGGTAGGTAGGTAGATAATAGGTAGGTAGTAGGTAGGTAGGTAGGTAGATAGATAGATAGATAGATAGATAGATTAGTAGGTAGGTAGGTAGGTAGGTAGGTAGGTAGGTAGGTAGGTAGGTAGGTAGATAATAGGTAGGTAGTAGGTAGGTAGGTAGGTAGGTAGATAGATAAATAGATAGATAGATAGATAGATAGATAGATAGATAGATAGATAGATAGATAGATAGATAGATAGATAGATAGATAGATTGGTAGGTAGGTAGGTAGATAGATAGATAGATAGATAGATAGATAGATAGATAGATAGATAGATAGATAGATAGATAGATAGATAGATAGATAGAGGTGATTTTTTTTAATTCGTGACATATGATTTCACTTGACTAATTTGAGTACGGTTTCAAAGGTTGTCATGGCCAGGGGTTGTCAATGGGGATAAGCTTCCATTGTCTATAAAATACTCCTAAAGGCATGCGTCTCAAATAGCCTCTGACAACTAAGTCCAGCACCTGGCCTGCTGGTGTGGCTTAGATACTAAGCCCGCAAAACTCCTCTTACTAACAGGTGAAGGCGGATACCTGGCGCCACAAAACCGGGAGCTTCGGGTAGATGGAGCTCGTCAGCCTATTAAGGCAATTCATCTAGGAGATGGGTACTCTGATTTCAAACCCTAGTTGCCTTGCGATATTTAGGCTTCAGGAGAAAACCTCGAGGAGAAATCAGGAGTGAAACTCCTAGGGCGTTGGGAGTATCAACTGTGAAATTCCCTCTGGCAGCCAATGCAACTGAGTTGGTTTCTTTGGATCTCATCAGCGAGGTCGAGAGAGAACCATGACGAATGGGCCACCCATGACTCCTTTATCTAAGGCCCAGGAATGCGCCTCAGAAAGGAAACTCTGGTGCTGCTGCAAAGCGGCTAAAGCAACAGGGGAGACAACAGTTACGGCAGTCACACCAGATTCTGCCCAGATTCTGGGCGCATCCATTGTCTTCCGAGACAAAAGGAGCCATATATTTGAGTACGCGATTAAAGAAGCGGAGAATGAAAACACACAGTCTTTCTGCTGGCCACATAACACTCTCATTAGTTAAGAACAATAGTTTTCATTCACCTTTACATGTTTGTACGTTACCCTTGCTGGATTAAGAAGCATTTAACTTCTCCAACTCAAAGTATTGCTGTATTGCTACTTGTATTGCTACTTGTATCATCAAGCATAATGCTTTTTATAGCAAACGTTTTTCATTTCAATCATGTGTTCGTTCTAACTATCTTCATAACTTATAAAATACAGACGTTACTTTAAAATAAGAGAATGATTACGTCCTACGCGTAATACACTAGTCATACATGTTAACCAATAACTCAAACTCTGCAAAGTCATTGGGTTTTACTGGCTGACTCAGGCAACCCAGTTGCTACATTAGAAATATCATTGATGTATCTGATGTTTCAGAAATCTAAACTTTATTTGCCTGAAGAGTTCTCCGTGTACATACAAAGTCTTTCAAAGGATTCAGACGGAGGAAGGTTTGATCCGACAAGTCACATCAATATGCCGTCTATCAAACTGAGGAATGTAAAAAAGGTCAGGGGTCGTAATGACGTCTATTTACATATTTATTACCATTCGGTAAAAGGAATTATCGAACATCCGTGTTGTATATAGTAGTAAAGTTTCCCTTTCAGACCTTGTGGTCTATGGGGCAGATTATGTAAAGTCATCTGTTTCTGTGGCCTACGGTTAACAAGGGTATCATGTGGCCAGCACAACGACCAACCGCCTTTACTTTCCATAACTAATGGCAGGTACCCATTAGAGCTGTGTGGACGCCCGAAGATACCGAAATTAATAAATCCCAGTCTTCACCAGGATTCGAACCCAGTCCCCGCTTTGGAAGTCAAGCGCTTTACCGCTCAGCCACCGCGCCTTATATATAGTTATATATAGTGCTGCTCATTTAACCCTTTCCAACCAAAAAGCGAGCTATTTATAGTTTCCCCGCCTTGTATGGAAATCTCAAATACACATGAATATTCATATTATCTGATGTTAAAAATTGTATTTGAAGTAGACTCATATATATGCGTGGAGGTGCGATGGCCGAGTGGTATATGCATTGACTACCGATCCGAGAGGTCTCGGGTGCGAATCTTGATTAAGACTGGGATTTTTAATTTCGAAATCTTTGTACCTGACATTTGTTGTCGAAAAGTAAAGGCGGTTGGTATCTGTCTCCCAAACCGTTTAATATATGAGACCCCATACCAGCATTGATTATAATGCAGCCCTCCATTTAGAAAAAAAATGTATCCACCGTTGTTTTATGACGACACATTAGAGCTATTAGAGTATGGATTGGGTCCCCTGAGCTAGCCAGGGAAACCAGTGACTTGGCAGAATGTAAGTCACTGGTTAATATGCATGACTAAATGCTTGACGCGTAGGACGTAATCATCATCTTTTTTTAAGTAACGTCTGCATTATATAAGATAAGATAAGATAATACCAGATAATGTTAATAATTATTTAAGAGGTCAGAATTTTTTAACAAGTTTTTTTTATATAATAAACAAGAAAAACAAGAAATAATAATTTAAACAAAATATATTTAGTGCAATTGTATCATTTAGTTTGGATCAGTCATGGGATTAAATATGTAATAGATCTTAACTAATAATTATAAATTTGTGCCATTACCAATAGTTTTACCGTTTTATTTTGCTTAGCGCAATGTTATGCCTTTAGCTTTCTCAATGCTCTATGATCCTATCTGCGGCCTCACAGAACGAGACAGCTGGAGGTCACTCTCAAAGGCCGCGGAATACACGTGGTTATGCTTGCCCTGGATGTGGCAAAATATGTAGGTCACAGGTGAGGCTGCGCAGCCACTGGAAATACTGCATTCCTCATTAATCTTCGTACTCGAAGACAAGCCTTATTATAATTATGATCCTATCTCTAGTCTGAACCAGTCTTGTCTTTTTTTTATTCTTGTTTTGTCCGATGCAAAATTTCAAAATGATCCGAGATTGAGTGTGGAAGAAATAACGTGTACAAAAATTTTACAAGATAGACAGACAGATTGAGTAGTTATAAGCTTTGTAAAAAGATAGGAAGGAATAATGTCACAAATATTTTTTTTTAGTTGTACAATAATGAACTAGCTGTGGATATTATCAAGTTAGATGCTTTCCAAGATGAAATTACCGTTCTATTCGGGACCAACGGAGCTGGCAAGTCCACCACTCTCAAGATGATCTATGGTGAGTTAACTATCAAATGTATAGATCATATATCTGACACAGTACATAGTATATAAGTGGGAGAGTTCTGAGTTATTGTGACAGCAGGAGTGATACCCCTTAAGGAGGGTCTATAAGTTCATGAAAAGTGTGTTTAGTTGGCTCTTGCTCCTGAGTTACCACATTGACCAAAGGATCTTGATGTGTATTGTGAGACCAATCGTTTTACAAGGCCTGAACACTGCCTGCAACGTCACAACCTGTGGGCAGTTTAGACCAATTGCTCGTTGACACCTCATAGATCCGTGACGATGCAGGTCAGTGTTGAATCTAGACACCGGTTGTGTGTCTTGTGGTACTTGGGAGAGATGTGCCCTGCTCTGGAGATCCATGGGGCTAAGTATATCTTAATCATTATTGTGTTTTATATATGTTGGTATCAGTTCATCATGCATCTTATGTGTACATGAGAGTAATCGCATTAAAAAAAGTTTATAGTCTCCTCAACTACTTCTAGAGAGATATTAAAATTTTACTAAGACAATGATATTCTAAGGATTGCAATAGTAGCCAAAGGCTGCCAAAGACTAACCTACAGAGATGTCTGCAAGTGAGACATGAGAACCACAGGCATCAACGAAAGTATGTGGGAGGACCAGACAGCATGGAGACAGACTATGCGTGCTAGTACGAACGCCGAGAGCAAACGAAACGAAGCTGCTCTATCAGCTAGCCCTAAAACAGATGCACATACATGCACAAACTGTGTCAAACTCTGCCGCTCCAGAATAGGCTTGATTAGTCACACAAGATTCTTCCCCATCTCAAGACGAAACCAAAGCCAGTAACTCATTTAGGCGCATTCATTGTCTTCCGAGACAGAAGGAGCCATCTAATAGTACAAACATATGTATGCCATTTATGCTTATATTGCAATCCATGGTATTTTTGCACGCTGCCATCTTCGGTCGTCCTGCGGGAGGTTCGGACTAGGAAGTAGATTATCTTGAACTCTGAGGTAACTTCCGAAACATTTACAACATTTGACATCCAACATAGGGCCGGATATAAGGGAAAGCATGAGGGGCTACTGCCCAGGGGAGTCCACAAGAAACGGGCCTCCACAAAAGAGAAAAAATATGTTTCGGCGGGTCAGCGACGTTACTTTTTTTTTTCTTGAGACTTTGAAAAAGAGATTGAGATTGACCTTTTACAAAACAATTAGATCAATTAGATAATCATTATATGACATCAGTTAGGCCAGGTTCACATCTGTCTTCACCTTCAATTTCACCAATCCCTGTCAACCTTCTTTCTCCATTCCTCTCTGTCATTGGACTTTGATATAATTTCAATATGATATTCTTTCTTTAAATATTGAAACCTGCCTTTTTACCTGCCAGGGTGGACCACTTCGGAGACGATTTTGAGTTTGAGTTGTAACCTTTTTTTTAAATATTATTTTCTCATTTTTAACGTGAAAACTTTGAATCTTAGAGTTGGCTAGTAATATACATATATATATATATATATTTTTTTATATAATATATAATTATGATTATATAAAATATGTAAATATAATTCAGACCTGGAGCATCCACATACTTAGTCCGGCCCTGAAAATAATTCACGAACAATTCATAAAATACGCACTTGGACATAGACATGTACTTATAGTATGCAATATTCTCTGACCAATTACTAAAGGCTCGGAGCCCCCCACTGAAGGCAGGGCCTACGTCAACGGTTACGATGTGGTCAACAATCCCAAGAGAGTAGCTGAGTGTATAGGCATGTGTCCTCAAGAGAGACTGTGGCTCAACAAGCTGACCTGTAGGGAGCACTTGCATTTTTATACCATGGTGAGTATACAGTATACTTTTGTTGGAGTTGTTTGCAGATGGTGGCGTAAAACCTACCCAATGGCATTACACTCACAAGGTTTTGTTTTTGAGGATGGGTTTGGGGGGGGTGAGCTAAAAACCTATTTTCAATTTATGGAAACATAACGCCTTTTAACTCTTTCTCTCCGTAATTTTTTTTTCTCATTCCGATAGTATTATTCGTTTTGCTCATTTGTATTTCCCTATCTTGTTTAGATTAAGCTTCAATAACTTTTTTGTTTGTTATCAGAAAATGTTGTATTAGGTATTGATTTATAGGAGACTGCATGCTCTTTTTACACAACACAAATTAAAGTTTATAAATTCAAAAACTAATTTAGTTTAATGGGAGTTCAAATCAACTTAGACATAATCACTCAGTTTGTCTGATACAATTTTGTACACATTTTTTCCCCACGCCCATCGTCCAATCAAATTAAAACTTTACGTAATTGTTCATTGTCCATGATAACAAAGAAAGTTTTTTTCTCCTAATGTTTTTTTTTTCTTTTTCGGTAATCCTTTTTGCCTTATAATCTAAATCACCAATTTGACGCCTTCACGCTCTGGTCTAATTTTATTTCTCAGCTGGCTTTTCTTTGAGGAAGCCTTTGAGTGCGTCGAGTGGCTAGCATCCATAATTTAGGGTAGCCAATAAATGTGGGTGGATGCAAGTACTTAAGGATGTCGTAATTTCGAAATCTCACCTTCACCTGGGGTTTCGACCACTCGCTTCGGAAGTCAAGCGATTTGCCACCAAGACCCCAATCCAGATTCCTCAGCGCCCCCCACCTCCCACTGAAAAAAAAAGGAAATATACGTATATGGTAAGGTTTACACATTTCATCTCTGAACCCTTTTAAATGGATCTAAGACGTGGACACTATACAGAAAACAACTAAGACTACTTGAACGCTTTCACCAAAGATGCTTGCGCTCCATCATGGACATACGGGGGCAAGACCGCACTACAAACAGCGATGTCCTTGCGAACGCCGGTATGGGCAGTATAGAGGGATGTAGTGTAACTGAGTTGATTTTCTGCGTGCGTCTAGCGTGTCAGAAGGTCATGCCGAGTGTGTGTTTGATGTCCAGTGTGTGTGTGTGTATAGTACTGCATCAGTTTTTATACGAGACGTGCTAGTTTCATTCACTGTTTACTGTAGTCTAATTTTGTCGAATAAAGCCATGTTATTGGTTTACTAGTATTTGTTGTTTCATTACAATGTATTCGACAAAATTATGTATCTGGATTAGTGTTGGATTCCTTAATCTACAATGGATAAATTACTTAGACCGAAAGAGTTGGACATTGATCCTAATGCTCCTCTGGCCAACGGTTAAAAAGCAGGATGTCATATGGCCAGCACAACAACCAAACCCCTTTACAGCCGCCTGCTTGCAATGCACACAACGCACAATGGGTAGCGACGGCCCTGGCCGCATCCATTTTTCTCCATTGCATCTACCGTTCCTATTGGCGCCTAAGCTGGCACGTATCCCGTATGGAGGACGAACGTATGCCAAAGGCAGTCTTTTTTGGTGTGCCAAAAGGTGGTCGACGTAACAGAGGTGCACCACGGAAACGCTTCAAAGACCAGCTTAGGCGCCAACATGCCTTGGCTGACATAGAAGAGAGCACCTGTTTGCATGCAGCCTCAGAACTAGACAGCTGGAGGTTAAAGGCCGCGGGATACACATTTGAGACCAAAAGAAAATCCGCTGCCTAGGACAGACGCAGACGGCGAAAGGAAAATCTAAATCGACCACCTGCGGACTATGGTTATGCTTGCCCTGGGTGTGGCAAAATATGTAGGTCGCATTTGGGGCTGCCAATATGAGCCAACAGGACAGTGGCCAGTCCTGCAATGTGCTATAATAGCTTGCTCAGGCCTGGACAGTGCGGTCATGGCGCCTCATGCGCCCCGAGACTTCACGGGCTTTTTGGTACTTGTCCCAGCACTCAAACCACCCAGGTGGGCCAAGGAGTCTGCAATAGTGTTGCCAGTCACACCTATTTGACTTGGTACCCACTGCATTATTACAGGGTACCCATTAGAGCTGGGTCGACTTAGAGGCGACTAAAAGTCCCGAAATTAAAAATTCCAGCCTTCACCAGGATTCGAACCCGGTCTTTATTTCAACAACCGACGAAGTATTGTAGATGTAAGTTTTAAAATTATTCCCGTCTTTGAAACTAAACATTGACAGTGCACGGATTCATCTCACTAAGACCTTCAAGAATATCTCTGAATCATTTAACAAAGCCTTCCACTATTTCTTATTATCTGACGTCATGTGAAAATGACTTTTAAAATAAATTTAAGTTAAGAAATATTTAAGATCGACTTTAACTTTTATTGATAAGTTTTCAAGTTTGAAATCCAGAAAAGAACAAAACAACAACATTGTAATTTACTCTAAAGCCGCATTGTTGTAAAATTAAATTAATGATACATTGCAATAAACAACGAAATTCTACACTCCTTTTATAGTTATTGAACAATTAATTAATGTTGGTAATTATTAAGTATATGTTTTATGGCTTAACGAAATAAACGGGAATATTTGGGGGGGGGGGGGGGTGACACCCTGAGCTGACCGCACCGGGTAACACCCACGCTAGTGGCGCCACTGGTAAGTTGAACTTTCTTTTCAGCTTTTTAAAGTGGCGAAGCAGTCTGTGATCCGGTATGTGGACGCCTTTCTTAAAGACGTTGGCTTGGCAGAGGTCAGCGATGTTTACACTCTCAATCTGAGCCCAGGTCAGAGGAAGAGACTCTGTATCGCCGTGGCATTCATTGGAAATAAACGAGTAAGCTATCGTACTGTAGGAACAAACAATTAGCCTCAGTCATCATTAGCCTGTACAGTTGTATGCTAACAAATGTATACCGTTTAAAAGACGAGTAAATAAATCTTTAAACTTTCAGCCGCTTTTTACATAATTTACAGATACACACATACCATGCCAATAAATAATTCAATAATTAGCCAACCTTTTAGTACATCCGGTATAAAGCTTTCTAACGTTTTGCTAAGCTTTCAATAAACCATATAATAATTATTGTGCACCTTTCTGGACTATAGAATCCTATTTCTAAGCTCCTCTCCTTGTAATAACTAAGCTCATATCAGCTCACTTTGTATGTCCGGTAAAAAGTTTGTACACGTTATTTCTCCCACACCCAATCTCGAATCAAGCTGAAATTTTGCACAATTATTTCTTTTACCTGACAACATAAGAATCAATTTAAAAAAAAAACAAAATAATTAGTTTATTAACTGTTGATAATTAATTATTAAGTTTGGTGTCTTGAACAATGGAGAGAAATTTTACAGTCCAGTACTATGTTGGGATCTGACCACCAACTAGCTTCCTCCACATGTCTCGGTTCTGTGTGAGTATCTCCAACTGTCCCTATGTCTTCCCCACCAGCTTACATTAGTAACATTAAGATCAAATGAATATAAAATTTCTAAATCAAAACATTCGTTTATATACACATATTTTTTAAAATACATTTTTGTCTGCAGGTGATCTTATTAGATGACCCCTTTTCAGGTCTCGACCCCACCTCCAAGCGGGACATTTGGAAATTTCTGAAATCTAAAAGGCTCTTTCGAACGATTCTGGTAGCGACCCCGTCCACGGAGGATGCACTAGCTGTGGGCGATAACATTATAGTTATGTCCCAAGGCGTGATCAAATATCGTGGAAAACCGCAGGCACTGGACAAAACATATGGTCAGTAGGCTAACATTTAGTGGGGGAGATAACTGCCTTTTTCAAGGAGAGTCTACTGCCATTTGAAACCAAATATGAAAGTTGCTAAGTATCAATGTATACGGTTATCAAACTAGTGAAACAGTCTTTGAATACACCGATTAAATGTTTTGACATTCAGCATTATAGATATCATATAGATTACACAATAGGTATCGAAACTAGTAAAACATATTACATAATAATAACGGGCCCAAAATACGAGTGCGTGTATGTGTCGGGAGCGCATTGTTAATGCGAGTCCTTCCAAAAAAAGTCAAAAGTCTATGTCGGAGAAATTACGATGCGCAGGTTAAAACAAAATGGAGATTCCAAAGAGCGAACAAGAGAGAAATAGAGAGAGATGGACAGTGAGAGAGAGCGGGCCTTACAATGTCCGTGTAAGAGATACACTCATTCACGTTCTAAAAAGTATGTTTGGGGGGTCGTTAAAATATATATATTAGAGCAGTTCCCACCGGCTACGCTCGTTGATTTGTTCGTGGCCTAAACTCCCACTTCATTTCTTTAAATTTTTTATAAACGGGCCACTTTTTAATGACCCCCTTACATAAATTTTTAGCCCGTGAATTAGTGTATCTCTTAAAATGGCATTGTACGGCCCGCTCCCTCTCTCTCTCTCTCTCTCTCTCTCTGTTGATTTTTAGTTAGTAAATTGTTTAAACACCAAGCTAATAAATAAAGAGTTATTGGCCAGCAATATATCTCTACCATTTTTTTCCCCGTATAGCCATTTCCAATGTAAGACATGCCACTATACCTTGCAGGTTTTAGCTTCATGATGAACATCTCTATCAAGCCTGAATGTAATGTGAAGGAAGTAGTCCGTGTCCTACGTTCCCACGTTCCAAAAGCCAAAGTTTCTGTAAGTTGAAGAGTCCTTAACTTCTTTATACATTTATTTGAAATGAGCTCCAGCCAGGGATTATTGATCATGACTTTCTCAAGATGTAGTAGGCTTACATATTTCATATTGATAAGCTATCAGTGTTGATGGTGTAACTCTCGACAGCTAATCCAGCCTCACCTTGCAGGCGTAAATTTGGAACGCAAACACAAATAAACAAAAAAAAATATCTAACAAGAAGAACTCCACATTTACAACTTAATATCTCAATAATGTTGAAGTTATTTGTTGATACAATTGGTTAGCGTGTCCACCCAAACTGGATGCTGGGCATCTGGGAAAAAATATTTAAAAAAAATTATTTCTGACCTATTTAGCCAGTTTATTCAAATGTTTTGCTACCGAATGTGAAACAGAAATATTGTCTGATCTCTTTGTGGGTCACTTCTGTCCCTTACGGCTACAGCTGAACGGTGCAAGATCACGGTTGTTTACTACTTTGTTACTTTGTATCACCACAAGATCAAGACGTCTGTGTGAAGTTACTCAACGAACCTTTTTATGTGGTGTGTCTGTTCTCTTTACCTCGCTTAAATCAACTCATTCCGGCTGTCTGTCTGGGTCTGTCTTGTCAAAATCTTGTAGACGTTATTTCTCCCACTTCCCATTCTCGGATCAAGTTGGTACTCTGTACAATTTTTCATTGTCGATGACAACACACAAATCACTAAAATATATACCGATTTTTTAAATTAATTTGTCTAAAATGATTGATTTAAAATAACTGATGGAGTGTCACTGACTATAAGTTCTGCACTACTAAATTATATTTTAGACTTTACTTGTTTCAAGAAGGTTTTATAATTGTTTGTTTTAGTTCAACAATTAGAGTTCCTGTAATCACATTAAATTTTTAAACAAGGATCTTTAATGCAGTCTTTGTCTTGGTCTGTATATCCTAACAGTTTTTTTTTGTCAAAACAATACCCCAAAAAAAATACGCATAAAGTTATATAATTGATCTCTGCAGCTGATTCGGTTTTGTGTTTGCTGCTTTTCTGTTCTGCCTAGGAAGAAACTGAGAAAGAGTTGCAATTTCTCTTGCCAGGTGATAAAATGAACCCGTTCCCAGCGCTTCTCCGGGATCTGGAAGCCAGAAAAGATCAGCTGGACATTTCCAGCTACGAAATTCTGACCACATCCATCAAGGACGTACTGCTCGGGTAAGTAACACAATTCAAATGAGTGATTTAAGTATAGGATTCCTTGACCACATCCGTCTAGACATACTGCAGTTGTAAGTACCGCTATTCAATTGAGTGGTTAAAAAAATGGATTTCAAAGACCATATCCATCAAGACATGCTGTTGATGTAAGTACCACGATTCCAATGAGTGATTCAAATA
Organism: Biomphalaria glabrata; assembly: GCF_947242115.1. Lineage (NCBI taxonomy): Eukaryota > Metazoa > Mollusca > Gastropoda > Planorbidae > Biomphalaria > Biomphalaria glabrata. Next base: position 42,699,227 of record NC_074719.1, read on the forward strand.
TGTAATCTATTAGATCGCCATACAGAATGTCCTGTGGAAGTCGACCTACTGGCATTCTTCGAACGTGGCCAAGCCAGCCAAGGCGTCTGCTGCTGATAACCTTGGCTTTGAGTGATTCAAATATGTATTTTTTTTCTATTGATCTTGAAACTGTGACGATTCCCCACACACACACAGAAACACACACATACAAAGATAACTGAAAAAGCGGTGACCTGGGAGGCTAGGCGTGTGTCATATGTAGAAACTAACCCTAACCCAAACTGTCGCGCTAAGAGTTAATTGAAATATGGTAGAGAAGAAGGGAAAATACTTAACAATTTTTTGAGTAAGGGGTCCTGGTTTAAAAGAGATCTGTACGGTACACTACAATGTTGGACAGTGGCCCAGCATATTTTTTACCTCGCTAATATATTAACCGATCATAATAGAAGGCCTGGACACTGACCTGCAACGTCACAACATGTGGGCAGTTTAGACCAATAGCTCGTTACCACGTTGTATAATTTCGGGATTTTTATGGCGCCACTGAGTCCATCCAACTCTAATGGGTAACTGACTTTAACTGGGGAAAGTAAAGGCGGTTGATCGTTGTGCTGGTCTTAAGACACCCTGTTGAAACAGATGACCTTAACCTCATAGACCTCATGGTCTGAAAGGGAAACTCTATTCTCTCTCTCTCTCTCTCTTTCTCTCTACTCTTAGCTTTCTTGGTCAACATTTTTCTCCAAAATAGTGCGGTCTAGGGCTATGTCTTACAAGTAATCCTAACTACACATGAATCAATCTTTTAAAATTCCAATAAGTTCATTAATTAGTGGTAATTAATTAATTTTGTTATATTTGGAAAATGTACTAAATTCTAAAACAGTTGGCTAACGTAGAGAATTAGTTTGTTCCATAAAAATGTCAAACCAGCAATGGACTATTAAAACCTTCAAAACACGTTGATCTCTCTTCATGGAAGATCTATTTCGAATTCCATCTCGAGCAGACAATTTTTGTTTGTTTTTGAAAAACACAGAACTGAAGCTTTCTCCCATACTATTGATTTCATTATCGTTTTAAAATAATTATAGTAATTGCACTCCCTGTATTCAAATGAAATGTACGCATATGGCTAAAAAAAAAAAGTACATGTAAAATAGTCCTTTAACTATAAGGAAGTCACAAGTAACTCTACAAGGTTATTAGGTTTTTGGATGTACCTATGTTTTGCTAAATGGTCATGCTAAATGGTATATCTTACTAACTTAGGGTTTGGCCTATTATGAAACAACAAACTCCTGCGGACAACAGATCCGTAGCCACGAAGTCATCGAGAGAACAGACGACAGCAGCGGAGAAAGAAGAGGAGTATGGAGTGCACACGTCATCGTCAAAGGTAAACGCTCTTTGCACGCGGTACTCAAGTTTGTTGAGTGGCTTTGTTTTATACACCAAGGTCAATCGTCATGGAAGGCCGTAACACTGACTTGCTACGTCGCAGCCTGTGGGCAGTGGAGACCAATTGCTCGTTGCCACGTCACATTTCCATGCGACGACTAAGTTGCATCCACGCATCTTTTTGGTCTGAGCTACTCATCTGCCTCCATAGTTCACGACCCTTACCCGAAGCGTCCCTTTGGAGACCAGTGGTCATGTCACACGTCGGTTACTGTTACTTTTAAAAGTAAATAAGATAGTTATAGATAATGTGTTTAAACTGCCTTAAGGCTGCGACGTCGCAGGTAAGTTTTGTGGATCTCTATATCGAACAGTCTTGAATGCAAACAATGTTATGTGTTTTATACACACACACACACAAAAGTAAGAAATTAAACACATTTATACAAAATCTGGCTTGAGAAAAGCCTATTTTACAAACAAACCTTATATCAACTCGGTCTGTCTGGTACAATTTTTGAAGACGTTGTTTCTACCACACCCATTCTTGGATCAAGCTGAAACTTTAATTTAGTTAGTTAATTATTTGCTTGATATTGAAAATGGAAAATGAATATAATGTCATACACAGATGCCAACGTAGCTCTTTCACTTGGGAAGCGTGGTCGAGAGGCCAAGTGCGCTTGAACTTGGCTTGGCTTGGCTACCTAGAAGGGGGCTCGACACCCGACTCGGGTAGAGTTGTGTTTACTGAGCGCCTAAAGCAGTGATTCCCAAAGTGGTCAATATAGACCCCCAGGGGTCTACGAAGACCTCCAAGGGGTCTATGAAAATGAAAAAATAAATTGGGGGTCTATGAGATGTCTACGGGGGTCTACGATAATAGATTTCATTTAAGCAGGTCGTTACTTAATTTTCATATTTCATTAATGTAATTATTTCCTACACTAATCTATGATTTGTACCCGAGTTAATCCTTTCAATATTTATCCTGCTATTCAAACAAAAAATTGTTGTATTCAATTCCAATATTTATTTAAATAGCTTAATTTAGTCCACATGTAACTTATGTTTAGAAAAACAAATGTAGACTGTACAGCGTTGATTATTTAAAATTGGGATTCATTCCTTCCTTTTTAAACAATTGGTTGCCTAAGTGACTTTTTATGACGATATGAAACCAGTTACACTGGAGGATCATCTGAGATAATGCCACCTTGACAAATATAAAGATTTGAAAAAACTTAAAAACACTCAAAGATAAAGTTCAGAATAGACCCACAAAATCTCTGTTCGACATCATATAGAGAAGATGATGGTTTGTGAGCGTCTTACAATATCTCTTTACGTTATAGCAAAATACGGAAAACAGCAAAGGTCAAACATTGAATTTACCAGCTGTTTAATACAAACCTACATCTGTTATTATTAAAAGAATTTCTTAAAGCAACAATACAGTTCAAAGTCGCTTCGGTGGCATGAGTTATAAAATTAAAAACTTCTTATGTAAATCTTTGCAATAGACATAAATACAGTTTGGCCTGATAAGGTGTAGCGCTGTGTGCTACAAACTGTCTAATGGTCCCCGTCTCCTTATATTTCCTTAGGGTTGACTCCACGAGACCTTTCCCATGTTTGGGTATAGCTGCAAGGCAGCAGAGTTTTGAATTAAGTTTTCCTTTTGCTAGGTGGGTATCAAGCCAAGGCTAATGAGTCCTTCCTGCTCGGAGCTAATTGGTTTAGGCGACAGTTACACGCCTTCGCCCCTTCTCCTGTTAATGAAAACAGCTCCGCAGATTTAATATTTGAGCCACACGTGAAAGATCAAGAAATACACAAGAAACTGCTCTTTGCGAAACCTTTTACAATGATACTTAAGGCTAATTAATTAATTAGTATTTAATGTTGGAAAGACTACTTTATAGAACAACAAATAGTTGTGTAGTTTTAAATTACTTTCTCACTCTTCAACTCACTACAGTTAAATTTGTTTTAAAAAATGTTGATGAATTGAGCAGGGGGTCTACCGAAAACCAGAAAACATGGCAAGGGGTCTACGAGACAAAAAAGTTTGGGAACCACTGGCCTAAAGGCACCCAGATACCCCCTCCCCCCCCCCCCCACTGGTCCACAAATGAGATTGGACCAAAAGCTATAAGCTATGAGCATGCTATAAGCATGAAGGTATCGCTATATAAAAAGCTATAATAATAATAATACGATTTATTGTTTGTTTATATTTATATATTTTATATTTGCTTGTTGTGTATTATCTATAACTATCTTATTTACTTTTAAGAGTAACATAAAAAAAATGTTCAAATTAATTAAATTATGGAACATAAGGAATTATTATTACAAATATCCACATAAAAAAAAAGTAGCTTTATATGGATATTTCTATAACCCTGATTGTTACGAATGGCCTTTTCATTTATTTCTCTTTGCATTCTGTTGTTACCATGTATCACCACATAGCAATTATTTTATCCTTAAGGCTGCCTTTCCTGTCGTTTCTTAGGATGTCCCATTTCCTTTTCTTGATCTTGGGCCTTAATGAAGATCCGAATGCGATCTAAACATTTTTTATTTTGCTCGCATTGATGTATGCAAAATTTCTACTTATACCGAAAAAAAAAATTCAATGAAGAAATGTTTCGGACAACGATGTTTCTGTATTTTTTTTTATTTTTTTTTTTGCATTTTATTAAAAAGTTGTTTTTTTTTTTTATAATACAATAAATCTAAGACCAGCAACTCACCGAAAGAGAGTTGCAGATTATAATGAGATTTATCGACCCATTATCAATATTTACTTCTCTTCATTGTCCGTACTATTATTTATTGTTTTGTTTGTGTTTGTGTTTTTAGCACTACCACGACGAACTGGACCAAGATATGTTCAACCAGATGATTCTCTACGAGCGGCCAGGCTACTTCAAGCACCGCTTCAGGCAAATGAAGGCCCTCTTTTCCATGAGGTGCATGGTGTTCCTTAGAAACAAGAACTCCACTGTCCTGATCCTCTCCATCCCAGTGGCCTACACACTTCTAGGGATGCTGCTGGACTATCATTCCAAGCCAGTCCCCAAGGCTACTCCGGTGATGCTAGGTCTTGAGGACCTCCCCGCTTCGCTAGTCTACCCGATTATCTTCCACAACTTGACCATCTCTGGGATTCTCCAAAAGTATATGAGCCTGCTGCAGGGGCGTGGTCGCGTGGTAGAATACTATGTAAAACTACAAGATGTGCGTATTATTTAAATGTGTTACTAGATAAGTTGTTACAGAAGCTTACAAGCAGAAGTGAGATAGAACTGCCAAACAGAAGGGAATTCCCCCCTTATCTTGTCACTGACAAACAGAAGTGGCATGGAACTGCCCCCTTGTCTTGTCACTGACAAACAGAAGTGGCATGCAACTGCCCCATCGTCATGTCACTGACAAACAGAAGTGACATGCTACTGCCCCATCGTCATGTCACTGACAAACAGAAGTGACATGCAATTTCCCCATCGTTATGTCACTGACAAACAGAAGCTGCATGCAACTGCCCCATCGTCATGTCACTGACAAACAGAAGTGACATGCAACTGCCCCATCGTCATGTCACTGACAAATAGAAGCTGCATGGAACTGCCCCCTTGTCATGTCACTGACAAACAGAAGTGACATGCAACTGCCCCATCGTTATGTCACTGACAAACAGAAGCTGAATGCAACTGCCCCATCGTCATGTCACTGACAAACAGAAGTGACACGCAACTGCCCCATGGTTATGTCACTGACAAATAGAAGTGGCATGGAACTGCCCCCTTGTCTTGTCACTGACAAACAGATGTGACATGCAGCTGCCCCATCGTCATGTCGCTGGCAAACAGAAGTGAAAAGATGTGTGGCTTATTGTGGCATTCATAGTTTGGCTACAATAACTTATGGGGGGGGGGGGTCGAGTTTGAATTGGATATTTGACTTAATCTGAGTAGTTTGTTTCTAATGTCGGCACAGATATCTCCCACAAATGCGTTTTCCTTTAACGATTCTCAATGCTGACGGTGATATGCTCAGGATGTTACAGTAATATTTGGTTTAGTAGGAGGCGCGCTGGCTGAGCGATAAAGCGCTTGGCTTCCAAAACTGGGTTTGAATCCTGTTAAAGACTGGGATTTTAAATTTGGGAATCGTCTGGCGCCTCTGAGTCCATCCAGCTCTAATAGGTTCCTGACATTAGTTGGGGGAAAAGAAAATGCGGTTTGACGTTTTATTGGCCACATGACACCCACGTTAACCGTAGGTCACAGAAACAAATGACCTTTACATCATCTGCTGTATAGATTAAAAGTTATTTGTTTTATAATTACTTTATCATAGGCACTTAAAAAGAGCAAAACACAAAAACTCTTGATTGTTGTTTCCTGTTGGCTTTTACACCTGGAACAACACTTGATCAGTATTGGTTTCTTTTTTCACCAGCTTTCCAATACCTCTTTGTGGAAACCCTACCTTCTGCTGCAGAAAAAATACCCCATTGAGACACTTATCGAGAGAGTCCGTTACACTCTAGCGCACATATTGAGTCGGGACGATTCAGAGCACTTTGCTTTGTACATCGGTTCATTGAATTGGAAGGACAAACCGATAGCGGTGAGTTTTTGTGTTGTTTTAAATCTGGAAGATTCCACCTCTCGTGGCCTCAACATGGCGCATCGCTGGTTACTCACGGGATTCTTTGAGCCAACGAGATTCACTGCGTACGAGGTCCGGGATGGGAATTCAACGTAGGTCCGGTAATGCAGTTCAAAGGCAGGGCTGCAGGCCATCATATAATAGGTATGAGTAATCTCCCCTGCCAAGTCAATGGAAGTCGAGAGCCGAGAAGTCTGTGCAACGAATGACGATGTGACCTAGCCCAGTTATGGATTTGTACTGTAAGGAAGCTTCAGACGGAATTCTGGGTCATGAGCTCCCGGTCCACTCCTGACTGGAATACTCTGTAGCCGTTAAGGCGGTGGGGCGCTTTGCTGCTCCGTTTCCCCGAATCTGACTTTTTTTAAGGTTGTTTTAAATCAGGTGTTTTGGATCTGTGTGGTCACGTTGTACCCAGCGTTTGAAATACAATTGTCTCATTGTTTATTTTCTATGATTCTCAAGCAAACAAGCAATAGAGAAAAAATAATACTTGTAATAAACAAATCTTATCTAAGCAAAGGAGAAGATGCTGTGTATTGTTATTAATACTGAATATAAATAAGTATGCAAAAAACATATCAAAACGTAATAATTGGACTAAATCCATATTTCTTTATTTATTTCACTTCTTTTAAAACCAAATTAAATAATTATACACCAACAATTAATTAACTAATTGGATTGATTTTTTTAATAGATTCATGTCTTGCATAGTTTAATGAATAATTGCAAACTTTTAATTTGATCCGAGAATGGAAAATGGAAGAAAAACATGATAGAACGTTTTACCAGACAGACGGACAGACAGACAGAGTGAGCTTTGTACAAATATTTCTAAACCTTATCCTTATTCTTTTACCCTATCGCCCAAGACAACGATACTGCAGTTTTTTTCTTAACCTTGTATATTCTTCGTTTCAGCTTCAACTATTCACCACGGCGTGGATTCAGTGTGTGATTGGTGAGGAGTTCTCTCTCCAGGGCGGCGTCCGCTATCACAGTAGTTCCCTTCGAAGGTATCCTCGAGAGGTCCACCCCTGGAGTAGCGGGACAGTCCTCTTCTCTGTCATGTTCATGGCCTTGGTGTCTCTCCCCTTCACCTACAGCCTCATTGTTGAGAGAGTGAGTATCTGTTAGATGGAGTGAGTGAGTATCTGTTATAGTTTAAGGACTGTTGAGAGAGTGCGTATCTGTTATAGTTTAATGACTGTTGAGAGAGTGCGTATCTGTTATAGTTTAATGACTGTTGAGAGAGTGCGTATCTGTTATAGTTTAATGCTGGTGAGAGAGTGCGTATCTGTTATAGTTTAATGACTGTTGAGAGAGTGCGTTTCTGTTATAGTTTAATGACTGTTGAGAGAGTGTGTATCTGTTATAGTTTAATGACTGTTGAGAGAGTGCGTATCTGTTATAGTTTAAGGACTGTTGAGAGAGTGCGTATCTGTTATAGTTTAATGACTGTTGAGAGAGTGCGTATCTGTTATAGTTTAATGACTGTTGAGAGAGTGCGTATCTGTTATAGTTTAATGCTGGTGAGAGAGTGCGTATCTGTTATAGTTTAATGACTGTTGAGAGAGTGCGTTTCTGTTATAGTTTAATGACTGTTGAGAGAGTGAGTTTCTGTTATAGTTTAATGACTGTTGAGAGAGTGCGTATCTGTTATAGTTTAAGGACTGTTGAGAGAGTGAGTTTCTGTTATAGTTTAAGGACTGTTGAGAGAGTGAGGTTCTGTTATAGTTTAAGGACTGTTGAGAGAGTGCTTATCTGTTATAGTTTAAGGACTGTTGAGAGAGTGCTTATCTGTTATAGTTTAATGACTGTTGAGAGAGTGCGTATCTGTTATAGTTTAAGGACTGTTGAGAGAGTGAGGTTCTGTTATAGTTTAAGGACTGTTGAGAGAGTGAGTTTCTGTTATAGTTTAAGGACTGTTGAGAGAGTGCTTATCTGTTATAGTTTAATGACAGTTGAGAGAGTGCTTATCTGTTATAGTTTAATGACTGTTGAGAGAGTGCGTATCTGTTATAGTTTAAGGACTGTTGAGAGAGTGCTTATCTGTTATAGTTTAATGACTGTTGAGAGAGTGCTTATCTGTTATAGTTTAATGACTGTTGAGAGAGTGCTTATCTGTTATAGTTTAAGGACTGTTGAGAGAGTGCTTATCTGTTATAGTTTAAGGACTGTTGAGAGAGTGCGTATCTGTTATTGTTTTAGGACTGTTGAGAAAGTGCGTATCTGTTATAGTTTAAGGACTGTTGAGAAAGTGCGTATCTGTTATAGTTTAGGACTGTTAACCAACTAGATTCTGTTTGTTTAAATAGTGTAAAGAGCAATATTGCCTAGTATGTTTTTTTGCATATATACAGAAAATGCTTTAACTTTTTTAGTTAGCAACTCTGACGTGGTTGGAAATTGACCGCTTATGGTTTGCTCATAAAATGCCCAGAGTTAGCTTCACTGCGTAAATCTTAAAATTAATTAACTGTTTTTGTTTTTGTAACTAAAATATGTATATCAGAAATTTAATTTGTGTGTGCTCTTTTTCTTCTATAATAGAGCACATTTTAAACATGAATATTTTATTGATAAGTGGATTTTTTTTTAATTAAAGATATTTTAAAAAGTCCATAAAGAAATCATCAATTTGCAAGTAAATAATTTTCTTAACCAATATTACACTGACTTTTCAAAAAACTACTAGCGTTACGCTTTTGTACAAAGTCTTATCAAGTACCAATATTACGACCATGTTGTAAATAGTTTAATTTCTAGACTTTTTGCGCAGCAAAAATAGAAATTAAAATACCTACGACTTTCAGATACCGTAACACCACAACATTTGTAGCAGTGTGTACTCTTAAAAGTGAAGTAAAGTGCCCCTATCTGACCTTACGATCTATAGGGCAGAAAATGTAACGGTCATCTGTTTCTGTGGCCCACGGTTTACGAACACAACGACCAACTGCTTTCACTTTTAGTCAGTTACCCATTAGAGCTGGGTGGACACAGAAGCGCCCTAAAGATCCCGCAATTAAAAATCCCATTCTACACAAGGATTTGAACCCAGGACCCCAGGTTCGGAAGCCAAGTGCTTTACCACTGAACCACCACCCAACCTGCTAGTAAAGAATATTAATTTGATTTTAATAAAATTGCCACGTGCAGGGTGTACGCTTGACTGTCGTCTGTTCCACTACCACAGAATGCCACCAAACGCCTTCAGATCATGAACGGGGTCAGCATCTGGATGTACTGGCTGGGTCAGTTCCTGTTTGACATCACCTTCTATGGCATCATGGTCATCCCGCATCTGGTGGCGCTCTTCTTCTTCTCCGAGCAGGATTGGTGGATGCTGAGCGTAGGCGTGATGAGCCTCTACGGGCTGACCCTGTTCCCTTACTTGTACGCACTGCAGTTTTTCTTCCGACAGCCCGTCACAGGAGTTGGCGTAGTCTTGATGGTCAATGTATTTATTGGTGAGTAATGTGAGAGTACTCTCATTTCGGCAATCTTACTAACTAAAAAGTGGACGTTTTAATATGGCTTTAGTTAAGCCATATAATCATATAATGAATAGAGTAAAAAATCATTATATAGTTAAACCGGACAGCCATGGCCATGTTGAGGCCTCGGGGCAGAATTTTTGTGAAGGCCCCTACACTGCTTTGAAAATCTTTAATTTAAAAAATCCACTTATCAATAAAACACTCATGTCTAAAATTTACCCTATTACAGAAGAAAAAGAGCATATACAAATTAATTTTTCTGATATACATATTTTAGTAACAAAAACAAAAAATGAATTTTTTTTTACGATTTACGCAGTGAAGCTAATACTGGGCATTTTAAGAGCAAACCATAAGAGGTCACTTTCCAATCACGTCCGTGTTGCTTACTATACATGTTTAAGTATTTTCTGTAAAAAAAATGCGAAAAAGCAAAAGACATAATTTTACTGGGCAGCGGCCCACCTGCCCTTCCTTAGTCCAGCTCTGCTGGCAGTAATACAACTGTTTGAATACATAAGAAAGAAAGAAAATACACTAGGGAAATGAAAATCCGTTCTTTCCATTTAGCAATAAAAGTAATTGCTCAAACAAAGTTCTATATATATATATATATATAACATCTACATTTTTAATGGCGTCAAAAGTCAACCCTGACAAAAAAATCTGGAGCCTGCCAGCCTTAGGTAGCCTGCAATGCGATAGTACACCCTGTCAGCGAAGTTGCTGATACAAAGCCGTTCCTTTGGATACATCAGCTGCGTTGAGAAGGGAGAACTGCTGTGGGGGAGGGGGGGTGGCATGGTTCCAACCCTAGCTAATGCCATTTATCTCATGTCTGTAAGAGGATCCATCATCGCTTCAAGACTAAAAGTGGAACGTACATTTTAATGTTCTTTTAATCCTTAGTATAATGAAGATTCACTCTAAAAAGTCTTACGCGGATACCATACAGTGTCACTCCTTGTTGGCCATTATGGTTTATGTGTTGTTAATCACCCCGTGGACCAATTATGTGTCAGGAAAGAATAAATAATCTAATCTCTGAAGTAAAGTAATAAAATACTCTGAAAGACACAAAGATAAAGGCACATTTCTCATCCCATATGCTAGGACAAATTTGTACAAATACTCCTTTTTCCCTAGTGCTATTAGAGTATGGAATGGGTTGCCTGAGCTAGCCAGGAAAACCAGTGACTTAGAAAAATTTAAGTCATTAGTTAACATCCATGACTAAATGTATGACCCGTAGGTTGTATTTATCTTCTTTTTTGAAGTAACGTCTGTATTATATAAGATAAAATAAGGTAAAGTGACATTAGATTTACATAATTTACGATATTTACATCTGCATCCCACATCATACTGAGTAAACATTACCTACATATTCATTATTTACTGGTTTATTTTCTTGAGAATGCTATGTATATTAATATTACCGTATTAATTATTATTTTAAACTCAAAAACTATATTTCTGTTTACAGTGTTTAAAGTGATGTTTACCTATACAGGGAGATAACTGTGAATACTAAAATTATTTGTATTTTATTGGGTTCTTTCTCTTTTTTATCTACAAGTGTAAAAAATGTTTTGACATGTTTCGGATGTTCCTTCAGAGTTGAAGATAGTTTACTTCCTAGTCCAAACCTCCCGCAGGACGACGGGGGATGGGAGCGGGCAGGGTTTGAACCCTCGACCGTCGATAAATCCGAACGACAGTCCAGCGCGCAAACCGCACGACCAGGCAGCCATACTAGTGTTGAGTCAATCGTTAAATCGTTTGCCTGGACTTTCCCTGTGAATGGCCAACTCAATGCAAGATCCAGGCTTGTGTTATTAAGAATTAAATTCAGACATGATTCATATCTGCAGGAGTCCTGGGTGCACTTGTGATGAGCTTACACTTCTTCCGCACTGAAGAGTTCCACCATGAGATGTCCGTGCTGGACATTGTGTTTCGTCTGACCACGCCCAACTACGGCCTGACGTTCTTCTTACAGATAGCCAGTAAGAACTGATTTCTTGTGCGTGTTTATTACAAAGTTTTTATCAACAGATGACCTTAACATCATCTGCCCCATAGATCGCAAGGTCTGAAAGGGAAACTTTGTTTATATCAACTCACTCTGTCTGTCTGTCTGTCTGGTAAAAAGTTTGTACACGTTATTTTTCCAAACACACAAACTCATAAATTTTGCACAATTATTTCTTTTACCTGACAACACAAACATAAATGACAAAAATTAACCTGCTAGTTTATTAACTATTGGTAATTAATTATTTTTTGATATCTTGAACAAGGGAAAGAAACAGTACTTGACAGATGTGGTGGTATAAATTGAATTAGTCACCTTAAGAAATCTTGAGGCCCGAGTGAATTTTTTTATGCATTAAAAAAAACAATCATGTAAACATTCACAAAGATACCCCCTTCTTTCCTTCCCCTTTCACAACAGGTCCAGACAAGTGATAGGATCATAGCGCAATGAGAAAACTAAAAGCTAAACAAAAACTTGCCTGAATCAGCTATTTGTAAAAATTGGTAAAAATATTTCTGATGTCCACATGTGTATATGTTGTCTTCTCTTGCAGCCTACATCTCCCACAGCTATGTGTCCTACAGCCTCCAGCCTCACGCCTCACGTAGCGACCACAGTAGAACTACACTGTCCAAATATTTCTTGGAGTACATAGTGACCTGCGTTGTCCAGATGACACTGTGCTGGTCAACAGTGGCCTTTCTGGAAATGGACGTTTACAGACGACTTAGGTACACAAGCCTTGAGACCTTGTAAACTATTGGGCAGGTGATGTAAAGGTCATCTTTTTTTTTGTGGCCCACAGTTAACGAGGGTGTCATGTGGCCAGCACAAAGACCAACCGTTTTTACTTTCCCCAACTAATGTCAGGTACCCACTAGAGCAGGGTGGACTCAGAGGCGCCCAAAGATTCCGAAATTTAAAAAAATTAGTCACAATTTAAACCCGGGATCACTGGTTTGGAAGCCAAGCGAGTTTAAACGAGGCCATTAGTTATAGAAGTCCTCAACATGGACATGCAACGTCACAAACTGTAGGTAATTTAAACCAATAGCTCGTTGCCACATGGTACAGACCTGAGATATGACGACGAGCTATTGATCTAAATAGCCTACGTTGCAGGTCAATGTTAAGGTCTTCTATACCGATTGGTCTCGGTTTATAATACAGACGTTACTTCAAAAAAAGAAGATGATTACGTCCTACGCGTCATGCAATTAGTCATGCATATTAAACAATGAACTAAATTCTGCTAAGTCACTGGTTTTCCTGACAGGCTCAAGCAACCCATTCCATGCTCTAATAAAACCAGGGAAGAAGGAGTATTTGTACAAATTTGTCCTAGCATATGGAACGAGGAATGTGCCTTTATCTTTGTGTCTTTCAGAGTATTTTATTAAATTTTATTATTGTATTTGGAGATTATGGTTCAGTGTTTTGTGTATAATTGCTACTTTAACTTTTAAGTCTTCTATCCTGAAGACTTTCTAAATTTAGTGATTTTACTAAAGTTGTTACTCTAGTCAAATGTGACTATTCGTTTGTTACGAATATCACTGCTCTATTTTGTGTCTGTTCCAGTTTCTTAATGTTTTCTTGAGTTGAGGGGTCCCAAACAGAGGATGCATATTCCATTTTTTGTGGCCTTACCAAGATTTAATAACATTTTAATCTTATGTTCTTATTTGATTTATCAATTCCAAAATATTTTAATTTCTTAAGCAAACTATGGTGTGGAACTTTGTCAAAAGCCTTGGAAAAATCTAGTAAGATAGCATCTATTTGCTCACTGTTATCTAAACCTTTTTAAAAATCATCAATTAGTCCTATTAGTTGTGTTTCACATGATCTATATTTCCTAAAGCCATGTCGGTATGGAGTAAGGACATTTTGTTTGTCTAAGTGGTTTATTATGATTCCACATATTATGAGTTCTAGGATTTTACATGTGATGCTGGTTAGTGATACTGGTCTGTAGTTTCCTGGGTCACACTTTTCTCATTTTTAAATAAGGGGGTGGGGTGACATTAGCTTCTTTCCAGTCCTTTGGTAATCTGCCCTGGTTTAGAGATGCCTGAAAAAACATTTTGAACACTGGTGCTAGCTCATTGCTTAGTTCTTTGAATAATCTAGCTGGAATACCATCAGGTCCAGATGCTTTAGTAGGTTTGATGTTGGCTAATAGTTTTTGGATTCCCTTTTCTTGTACTACTATATCTTCTATGTTGTCTACTTGGTTCAAATTCAGTAATATGTCTTTGTCTCCTGGGGCTGAGAATGCTGAACTATCTCTTAAGTGCGGTCGTTATGACGTTTCTATTAAAAAAGAAATTAATCATCATTGTTCTTACCGAGATTAGTGAGATGAAAGGAAACAAAAATGGAATATACATTTATAGGAAATATTATTTCTATTACACCTATATTTTTTTTTGACTTAAATATGGTTTTAGTGTAAAAAATATATTTATTCGCAAGATATGTAGTGCAGCTCCTCTCGACTGTGAGACCAGTTTTATCAAAGTTTGCTATTTGTCAAAATTCTTACTGCCTTCCATAGGATAGCATGTCGCCTGGACATCACTCGTGCAAATAAAGTTCTCTTCTCATCGTGAATGTTCTTTGCCTCTCTTCTTTCATTGTTTTCCTCGACGACAGACAATGTTTAACCTACCGCATCGACACAATTAAAATACCCGTGTAGCCTGAGACATACTTGCTGTGTGGTGATCTCTTCTTGCTATGTGACAAAACGTCACAACATTCCGGACAATGCACCACTCGCGTTTGGCTGATATAGGGCTTGTTTTCTAGTCTGTAAAGCGCATCAATTCACCTGGCTACGACGTCCAAGCTGTGATCTACATATTTTGCAACATGCAGTGCAGACATAACTGTTGTCTGCCGCTGGTCAATGCAAGTTTTCTTCTGCCTTCTGCCCCTGTCTTCGGAAGTAGATTTCATTTTGGCCTCGATTGTGTATCCCGCTTTATTTTTTTGGAAACCAAATGCTGCCAGGTGTTTACGCCCATGTCAGATAAGGCATGATGTTTTATTCAGGTGGAGACTTCAACTGACTTTGATGCTCGTTCAAGCAGACACTAGTGTAACAATTATATAAAATGTATACTCTTTTTTTTCGAGAGATAGAGAGAGAAAGAGAGAGAGAGAGCGGGAGAAAGAGAGAGGGAGAGAGAGCGGGAGAAAGAGAGAGGGAGAGAGAGAGAGAGAGAGAGAGAGAGGGAGAGAGAGAGCGGGAGAAAGAGAGAGAAAGAGGGAGAGAGAGAGAGAACGGGAGAAAGAGAGAGGGAGAGAGAGAGAGGGAGAGAGAGCGGGAGAAAGAGAGAGGGAGAAAGAGAGAGAGAGTGAGAGAGAGATAGAGAGAGGGAGAGAGGGGGAAAGAGAGAGGGAGAGAGAGCGGGAGAAAGAGAGAGAAAGAGGGAGAGAGAGAGAGAGCGGGAGAAAGAGAGAAAAAGAGGGAGAGAGAGAGAGAGCGGGAGAAAGAGAGAGGGAGAGAGAGAGGGAGAGAGAGAAAGGGAGAGAGAGAGAGGGAGAGAGGGGGAGAGAGAGAGTGAGAGAGAGATAGAGAGAGGGAGAGAGAGAGAGTGGGAGAGAGAGCGCGAGAGAGAGAATTCTGGATATCTTTCGTCTGCTTTTTTCCCCTGTAAGATAGCTGGAACGTAAACGCTTTTTTGTCATTTTTAAAATTCTCTTAAAACTCTCACATTGCCTTTGTGCGTTATTTGTGATATTCAATTATTGAATTCAATTCGATTCAATTATTTAATCGATTACTTCCAACATATGTGGACATGCTTTCATATGGTTAAATCACAGAGATCCTCTTATAAATAACAGGATGGTTTTTAAATGTCCTTTTTTCTTCTTTCTACTAATACAGTTATTGGGTGAATGCCTTAACTCAATGTCAACAGAAGCCAAAACCTGAAACCGAAGAAAAGGTCGGAAACGACAACATTCAACAAGAGAAGGTCAAGGTTGATTCCAATCCAGACACCGCTGGTCAGTACATCTTATTGTCTTCTGCTTCTTTCGAAATGGAAGTAGTAGGCCTACCAAGGGGAGAGCGCTTGACTAATGAAGCCAATGGGGCTAGGTTTAAGTCTTGGCATTATTATTTTGCACGATCCCCATGATGTTTAGACATCCTCATAAACCTGTTATTCAGTTAATCTATGGGTTGGCTACACAACACCCTTAAGACTGGCCTAGGAGACCAAATGATCCTTGAAATATATGGTGCAGATATGTAAGGAGCACAGTCGAAAGGTTTCTGTCCTGGTCTTTAGGGGTGAGACTTTGAGCCTCTCAAAAGTTCATCCTTCCGATAGAGTTTCAGAATAATGATGAAACTTTCTTATGGTATAAGCTGTTAAATAAATTTATGTTTCTGGAACGGTGTTCTCTTTCCTTATTACGAAAAGTAAACACGTCAATTATTATTCGAACTATTTATACTTTAGGGTTTCCATTTCATTGTGATCTATGGAGCAGACGATGTTGCCATTTTGCATCACAATGACCAACCGTCTTTACTTTTCCCCAACAAATGTCAGGTACCCATTAGAGCTGGGTGGACTTAGAGGAGCCCTATAGATCCCGAAAGTAAACATCAGACATCAGCAGGATTCAAAGCCGGGATCCCCGGATAGGAAGCCAAGCGCTTCACTACTCAGCTACTCAAGATTTATTACAAATGTCTTGTAGACTAAATTACGACAAATGCTCCTTCTTCCCTAGTACTATTAGAGTATTCAATGGGTTGCCTCAATCAGCTATGAAAACCAACGACTTGGCAGATTATAAGTCACTTCTTAAAATTAATAAGATTGACACAGGGATACGCGTAGGACGTAATTATTTATTTTTTGAAGTAACGTCTATATAATACAAGATAGATGGCGTTTTCGTAAATATTATGTACATTATACTCATGCGATATATGTGTCAAAAGAAATCTTTTTCAACTTAATATTTGTTTCTAGTTGTCAGTTATACAACTATAATGACACATAATGAAAAGTATTTCGTTTTTACAAAAGTTATATCAACTAACTCTGTCTGTCTGTCTGTCTGGTAAAAAGTTTGTGCACGTTATTTCTCCCACTCCCAATCAAAAAGCTATTACCAATTCAATTACATGATTGAACACAACTAATTGAAACACTTTGTATAAGCTTTTATAAATACATGTTTTAATGCAAATTTACACGTAGTAAAAAATCAAAAATATCTCAAAGATAAATATCTAAAACATAACTATCTAAAACATAACTATCTAAAACATTAATATGTAAAACATAAATATCTAAAACATAAATATCTAAAAGATAAATATCTTAAAGATAAATATCTAAAACATAAAATCTAAAAATTAAATATCTAAAAGATAAATATCTAAAAGATAAATATCTAAACCATAAATATCTAAACCATAAATATCTAAACCATAAATATCTAAACCATAAATATCTAAAACATAAATACTGTCTGAACATATTTCCAGACACCATCATTGTAAGTCACGTGACTAAGAATTATGACAAGTGCCTCCAACAGAGCAATGCGGTAGAGGATGCATGCTTATTCATCGGCCCTTATGACTGCGTGGGCCTTGTTGGGCCTAACGGAGCTGGAAAGTCATTGATCCTTCAGATGATCTCTGGAACTGAAACCATCACTAGTGGTGATATCTACGTGGACGGTTTCAGCGTCAAGACACATTTAAACTCAGTGAGATACTAATTAGAATACCTTAGTTATGTTTAGAAATACTGTAAAACATTTGGGGAAAAAAATGTGTAACCGAATGTTTATCTACTGCCACAATGAAGAGTAGCTTGCTTAGAATTAAACTTAGTCTTAGGTCATCCCTCGCCCTTGGGCGCATTGGGCCAAATCTAAAAACACATAATTTCTATAAAACAAATTTGGTTATATATTTTGGAAAATAAATAAATTAATATTTCATACTTTATTTGTGAAACAAAAACATTGTCTCCACAATGTGCAAAGTCTAGATATTTCTCTATCCTTTGGATCGGAAAGCTTGGAAAAGTAAAAAAGAAAATTCGGAATAGTTCCTTTATTCATTAGCTTTATTGCCATAATTTAGCCGTCACTCTGTCTGTCTGTCTTGTAAAAAGTGTGTAAGCGTTATTACTCCAGCACCCTCTCTCAGATGAAGTTGAAACTTCACACAATTATTCATTGGCGTAGACAAGACATGAATAAATAAATAAAAATTAGACAGTTAATTACTGGTAAATAAATATTTTGTTTGATACCAACAAGGAAAACTACTACTTGGGTATTCACAGATATGGCTAAATTTTTTGGGTTCAGTCCCCTTAAAGAATTGTTAATGCTATTTCTCCCTCAGTATTCTCAGATCAAGTTTGTACATTAAACATTTATTAATTTGCAGAAGCATTGCAATGGATGGCTGCCTGGTCGTGCGGTTTGCGCGCTGGACTGTCGTTCAGATTTATCGACGGTCAAGGGTTCAAACACTGCCCGCTCCCATCCCCCGTCGTCCTGCGGGAGGTTTGGACTAGGAAGTAAACTATCTTTAACTCTGAAGGAACATCCGAAACATGTAAAACATTTTACAACACAGCAAACATCAATAAACAAAAAAAAATTCAATTAGTCACTTAATTATTGGTAATTATTTTGGTTGAAATTGAATAAGGGAAATAACTTGCACATTATTGATGGAAATAGTCTTAAGCGCGTAGCTCTTTCCCTTTAGATAAGCTGTTTGTGTGTGAGTGTGTGTGTTTTCATATTTTGCTTGATATTCACACAATGTCTCTTCAATTTTTTCATTTTAGATTCGCCCCTCTATGGTCCACTGCCAGCAGACTATTACTTTGGCTAATCTCCTGACTGGGAAAGAGACTCTTGTTTTTTATGCTCGCCTTAAAGGCATCCCAGGCACCGCTGTCCAGAACGTTGTCCTGTCCATCATCCATTTCGTTAGCTTAAGTTTGTACGAAAATACGCTAATAAAAAAATACAGGTAACTTGAGAAATACGAATACATCTTAAAAATCATGAAACCAGTTCATTTATGCTGGATGTCGTATGTTTGCATCAGTCAACAGTTACGATGTTATATTGTTTCGGCACATCTTCCTGCTATACTATAAAGCAGAATGTAAGGAGAATGTATGTCCCGAATAGAAATCAAAAACCGTTTCACTAGTCTTGATGAAACTTGCATAAATGTTTCTTGGGTACTAACTGAGACCGTAACGTTTGAATAGAAGCCCTAAAACAAACTTTAGACCGTCAAAAAAAAAGTTGCCCAACTCTATGAAAGTGTTACTATTTAATGGATCTAGGCCATGTTTACATGAGATAAAATCGAAATGATCTAGATCTAGATATAATTTTTAAAGCTACACTTTGCACAGATAGTTTTTTACTTTTGACTCATGAAAATACAATATAGTCTATTAAGCTTCAAATGTGTTTTTTAAATGCATTTTTACATAAATTCGTTCCTTATATCTGCGAATTTAGAAATCCTGACGAACATTATTTCATTAGACATTACGCGAAATATTACACTATAACACATCTCTCTATTCCTAGATCTAAAACTCTCATTCCACTCTAAGATGATACAACTTCTCTTCGCAAAGATAGTTTTATAATTGAACACATAAACATACTAATTATAATAAACATAAACATACTCATTTAATATTTTAATCAAATTTACATTCAAATTTGTTTTTCTAAAGCATTTTTCACATGTTCGTTCGCTAAAGCTGCGAAGCCGTGTTGAGATATATTCATTCATGAATCGCTTACCAAAAAAGGTCACGCGTGCGATACGCAAATTAAGACCCGCGGGCCGCGGGTAATAAATGTCCAATATATATATATATATATATATATATATATATATATATATATATATATATATATATACATTATAAAGATATAAATATAGATATATAGGTGTATGTTTCCATTTTTTATTTTTTTACATAAAGAACAAAATTCCCTCTTTTAATTAATATCTCCTCCATCAAATGAAGTGACAGCAGTAAAAGAAAACTTCTGCTCGGAGTGTGTCTCCTGAGTTTCCCAAAGTTCATCATCTTGGACTACCCGACTTCCGGTGTAGACATCCTGGGACGAGACAAAATGTTGACACTTTTTGAACTTATGAGATCGCAAGGATGCACAATCTTGATGACGTCAGACAGGTAATGAAGGTTCCGGAAGCTGAAGAGGCGTATAAGTGATAGCAACACTCAAAATATAATGTAATGTTTTACTACTTGAGAAGCCTCGGTAGTACATTTATAATGGCAGCCCTATGTACACTATTTTAAGAGTAGAAAATGGAGAAGAAAATATTGCAAGATAATAGATAGTTGATAGTTCTGGCCAAAGAATGACAACTCCTCTGACAGAAGGATTACCAGGAGTCTTTTTGAACGGTAATGTTCACCAGGCTCGCACTTTGTCACCTATCAGACCCTCATCTGCCACACCGTATTTGTCACCTATCAGACCCTCATCTGCCACACCGTATTTGTCACCTATCAGACCCTCATCTGCCACACCGTATTTGTCACCTATCAGACCCTCATCTGCCACACCGTATTTGTCACCTATCAGACCCTCGTCTGCCACACCGTATTTGTCACCTATTAGACCCTCATCTGCCACACCGCATCTGTTTTTCACAGTGTGATTGTCAAAAGAGTTGAGCTAAAGTCTCTTTGAACCTGCTTGAACAAAACCGTTCTGTCTGGAAGAGCTCCAACTCAATGCCTATGTAAAACATTGCTTATCCGATGTATCTGGCACTCCGGGCGCATGACCTACAATACATGGCCGAAGGCCGAGCACACTGGGAACCCCCGCCACTTTCCCATGTTTTACCAAGCTAACCGTGCAGGACTCGCCATTAGTGTAACGTTCCCTTGAGGAAGGCGCAGGGACTATCAACAGAGACGTCGAAGCACTCTTTTAACTCCGCACTGTGCAATGGGAAAGCTCTCGCATTGCCTTGGACACTCCCATAGGAGTTTTGTTTTGCTATTAATTAAGCCTAATCACTTCCCAAAGTGATCGTTTCCACCTGAGTGCCACGTTGAGGCAGAATAGTGTACACGGGTCTGTTTTTCACCAACAATCTTAATATAAACTTACACAAACAGCCGCATGCCTATTTGTTATTCAAACGAAGGCTCTTTTTTAATTTGTATGTCTCTTTAAAAAAAAACAACTGGAATACATTTAAAGAAATAGAAGCTTTATTCAGTTTGCATTAGCCAACCTTTAGTTTTAGAGGTACACACTTTTGGGAAGCTTAGTTCAGAAACTCTTTTATGATTCATACAGACATCCTACGACTACAGAAAACGCTGAATTCTTGTAGCTAATTTACCTAGTGCTGCCATTATACATGTAATTAGGGCCGGATTTAAGAGAGGGCAGGCGGGGCTTTGATGTCGTATAGACCTGTGACGTTCAGTGCTTCTAAAACGAATTGTCTCGGCTGTGTTTTATTGTAAGACTCATGTCTTTGTTTTACGTATTTTCGACAGTGTGGGTGACTGTGAGGGCCACTGCTCTCGCGTAGCCATCGTCAGGAATAGCAGCATCGTGACTCTGGACGAGCCTCAAAAGATCTTGTACCAGCAAGGTCAAGGTTACGTGTTAACACTCCACGCTCTTGATAGCGACGAGGATGATGGTCATCGCCTCTCTCTGGAGCAAGCGGAGCAGCTGATACTGAGTGCCTTGCCAACCTCACAAGTATTACTATCTAGCTCACAGTTCACAAATATGCATATACTTATAACCTAATTTACATCATTATGATCTATATATAACAAGTCTAAAAATAGAAACGATTGTAATAACGAAGAGGGTACACTATTAAAAAATACAACAGAGCCTGGGAGTACATGAGTCGCCTTGTAGAAGCTATTATAACACAGTCAAGGAAGAGCCTCTGTCTTAAGTTCTTAACTTGCATGGTGACATAGATACATTAAAATCTTCCTGGGCCTGACTATAAAGTAGTTTGATGATAATGATTATGATGTATAACCTTCATAAGCAATTGCTTCTAAAGTTATAAACCTAACAACTAAAATTATCGATTATCTCTATTTCTCTTCTGTTTTCGTCTATTACAAATTACTAATAATTCCTGGAAATGCTTCTTAGCCTCAAAGTGGCTCATAATTTTAATTACATGACTGATCCAAAGTAATTGATACAATTATACTTCGTAAAGTTTTTTTTTTTTTTTTTTTTCAATTTTTTTTCTCTAGATATTGACAAAACAAGAAGAATTAACGGAGATTCATATGCCTAACTCAGTGGAGCAGGCTGACATGTACGATACTTTGATCAAAGGGAAGTCAGTCAACCTCTTCGGCCACTTCCAGGTGCAGAGGCTGTCTATCTCCAACGTTATTTGCAGTGGGGACCTCAACGAACCAACCGCAGCCACAACTTCAACGGCTGTTGTATGAAATGGCTGTATTCTGAAAGGCGTGTACTCTGGAAGGGCTGTATTCTGAAAGGAATGTATTCTAATAGAATTGTATTCTGAAAGGCTTGTATTCTGAAAGGCTTGTATTCTGAAAGGCTTGTATTCTGAAAGGCTTGTATTCTGAAAGGCTTGTATTCTGAAAGGCTTGTATTCTGAAAGGCTTGTATTCTGAAAGGCTTGTATTCTGAAAGGCTTGTATTCTGAAAGGCTTGTATTCTGAAAGGCTTGTATTCTGAAAGGCTTGTATTCTGAAAGGCTTGTATTCTGAAAGGCTTGTATTCTGAAATGCTTGTATTCTGAAATGCTTGTATTCTGAAAGGCTTGTATTCTGAAAGCGTTTGTAGTAGTTGGAATCTATTGTTAAACAACAAAAAAAGGTTGCTGACAGACATTGTGTTTTCAGTGCAAAGATTGTTCAAGAGACGTCAAAATAAGCAGACTATAAGAACGACATCCTATACAGCAATTGAAATGTGTCCAGATTTAGTTTTAGAACCGCATGAACTATGTCAAAAGTCTGACGTTGTTCCTTTATTTACCTAAGTCAAAGTATGCCTCTTTGGAATCGGATATTTATGTAAATGTATAAATTTATAATTGCATACTGTAAACAGGCATAGCTTATTGAAAGCTAGAAGATAGCAGTTAAAGTTTTACCAGATTTATCTTTATCCTCTATCGAACTGCATTTTTTTTTATTTCGTCTGTCCCTCTGCTTTCGTTGATGGGGTGCTGCGACAATTCACGTGACTAAATAACTTCACATTTTTGATGAGTTATCTATCCCTAGGTAGCGCTTGGTTTCCACTCCTAGGTCCTAGGAAGACTGGGATATTTTAATTTCGGGATCTTCAGGGCGTCTCTGATCCCAACCAACTCTACAGTCAAGACTAAACACAACAAATTTCCATACTGGTTAATAAATTAGTCTTAGTCTTAGTCGTAACGTAATAAAAAATGAAATATACTTTTTAAAGGTACTTAACTTACTAATAATGCAGATAATTACAATATTTCAATTATACAAACCAGACATTTGTTTGTTTATGCCTGCACTTTGTTATGTAATGACTTGCTATTAAAATTGTCCTTTTATAAACTGATTGTCTTTTATCTAAACTGATGTTCGGTGAAATGGTTTGAGTATAATTTTATTATGACTTTATTTTCTTCCTATTTTTATACAGCTTATATCAACTCACTCTGTCTGTTTGTCTGTTTGTCTGTCCGGTAGAAAAGATTGTACACGTTATTTCTTCCACATCTATTCTTAGAAGAAGTAGAAATTTTGTTCAATTATTTATTGGCGTAGACAAGACATCAAAGCACATTCCTCGTCCCATATGCTAGGACAAATTTGTACAAACACTCCTTCCCTAGCGCTATTAGAGCTTGGAATGGGTTGCCTGAGCTAGCCAGGAAAAAAAGTGATTTAGGAGAATTTATGTCATTGGTTAAAATGCATGACTAAATCCATGAAGCAAAGTCATAGGCGTCGATGTTGTTTTTTTACTTTTAATGGCTCACGTAATATTAAAGTTACATGACGCCGCCTGTGTTCGAGAGCTAGATTTTATTTCGCATAGCAGGATCCTTTGATTTACTGGAAAAGGTTATATTTTAAAATGCCGTTGTATTTTTATTAAATTTGATAATGAATGTAAAGATTAAATATAATTAAGGAGGGGGAGAGGAAGAAGGTTAGTTGTGACAAGAAACAACTAATTAAATAACTATGTGTTATTATGAAGGGAAAAAAAAGGTAATTTATTATGTATTTTGAAGTACTGTAAACCATTTAAGGTGCAAGAAAAAAAAAACTCACATAGCGCGAAGGGAGAGCACCGTTCAATGACTGCCTTTTCTCTTAATAGGGTTCGTTGTTTATTTCCCCATTTTAAATAAATCAAGATTAAAAAATTAATAAGGCGTGTCTTTGAGTCCAAAGGTTAATAAGGAATGACGTATTTCCCGTGGCTACCATCTGATACGTACCTAATTTATACAAACGTATGTAATTTTACATATTTATACGTACTGTAATGGAAGTATTTGCGAGTTGTGACTAATGTATTTCTACGGTACCTTGATAATATTCGTTAGATTCTTGGGTATACTGTATGGGGTATTACAGAGCTTGGTAGAGGGAGTCAGACCCTTGGGCCGCCAAAAGACTAACATACAGAGATGGCTGTATGCGAGACATGAGAACCACGGGCATCGAACAAAGTATGTGGGAGGAAATAGCCCAAGACCGGACAACATTGAGACAGACTGTATGTTGTGGAATATAACTTCACCGAGTGCAAAAGAAACGAAGCTGCATCAGTCAAGAGAATGAAGACGAAAGCTGCCCTGTCAACTTGCCCTAAGTCAGACGCATTTACATGCACCAACTGTGGCAAATTCTGCCGCTTCAGAATCGGCTTGATCAGTCACACCAGATTCTGCCTCGTCTCAAGACGAATCCAAAGCCATTAAAACACCTGGGCGCATCCATTGTCTCCTGAGACAGAAGGAGCCATATAAACTACTTTAGCGAGCACGAGCAATGAACATTCATCGTAACCCAAAGTTTTAATGCACAGTAACTAAGTTCACTCGTCATGACATAGAAAAACGATTTTTTAATGCAAAATGGGCCACAGTCGAGTCAGTAACTAAAACCGATGTTATCCCTTCAAGAGCCTAGCGGTAATTGTCCTAAAAGTCTACATGAATCATATCTAACCCAATGCCTATGTCGTTACTAAAATGTTGTCTACTGCAGTGCGTCTCCATGATGGAGCGCAGACAGCTTTGGTGAAAGCGTTTAAAAAGTCTACACAATTTGTAAAAATGCAATAAACGTTTCGGGAAATCCCGAAGGGAATTTGTTTAAAAAAAAAAGTGAAGCGGATGTGACGTAATAGAATAAAAGATTAAATCTTATCTTCTTTTGAAAGCTAGACGATTTTATAACAATTTTTATTTTCATGGTAAGTAAACTATCTAGACATGCAACAGATTAAACATTTCTTATAGAGACTTGATGTTAACCTTATTTTAAATCATCAACTACGTATCACTATGAGATCTAGGACATGTTTCTTTTGTTTGCTAACATAATAGACTAAATCTGTCTAGTCTATGTAAATATAGAATGTCTAGATACTAGTCACGGGAAATACTGCATTCCTCATTCATCTTCGGACTCGACGACAAGCCTTATTATCATTCTTGTTATAAAAGATCTAAATATTAGAATTTAATTCATTCATTCAAATGCATGAATAAGATACATGACGCGTAGGACGTAATCATTTTCTTTTTTATCAAGGTAACGTCTGTATTTTATAAGATAAGAGAAAAATATTCTAAATTTCATGTGTTTACTTTTAGGTCTATATCTTTTTTATATTGACTGAAGTATGAAGAGGAAAGAGTTTTTATCGGGAGGAGGAAA